>NW_027420501.1:0-6267 GCF_009905375.1 Apium graveolens
CCTCCAAAAGATAACAACGGTTATCCGCTTCTTTCCTGATTTGGTAATGATAACATGGATGTTCTGGAAGATATTGGTCGTGTTCAACG
Organism: Apium graveolens; assembly: GCF_009905375.1. Lineage (NCBI taxonomy): Eukaryota > Viridiplantae > Streptophyta > Magnoliopsida > Apiales > Apiaceae > Apium > Apium graveolens. Next base: position 90 of record NW_027420501.1, read on the forward strand.
TGAACTTCTTCTTAATAATTCCTTATTTACTTTTGTTGTTTATCTCAACAGTCACTCAATGTTGGGATATCTTTCATACCTGGCGTCTCCCTTTCTGGGTATCAGCCACCGGTCTTACACTTCACATTCTTGAAGGTCACTTCCTTCATCCAATTTTCCTAATTTCTTACTTTCTTGTCTCCTCAGTCTATCCGCGTCTCATTATTTATCCTTCGAACTATCTCAAGGTTTCCTCGAATCCTCCCAACTTAAGGGGATAAATATATGTATCTCTTATGCCTTCAACCATCAATTTAACTCATGGTGAATCACCCTCATCCTGACGATCATACTTTTCTATTTCTATTATAGAGTCTTTAGGGTTTCCTCATACCCAACTCCCTTATCATTCCTCAAACTCTATTGCCTTTTATTCCTTTCCACTTCATTCTTTTTATTTTCCTTTCTCTTATCATTATTTCATGAACCAACACAACATAAGCATTGATTTCAAACATCCCGTCATTCTGGATTCGTGTCTCAGAACGAATCTTGACAACTTTTACAACTTAGATTCATAATTCATCATACTCGTCTGCCTTTGTTCTGGCTCTAAAGCTTTTACACTATCTCCATAACCTTGGGAATTACTTTCCCGAAAACAATTGACTGAACTTAAATCAGTTTATTATAATCTCTTGCTCCGTGCCTTCCTTGGCCTTTCACCAGCGGGTGGTCTCTCTCTTAGGAGGGTAAGTGACAAAACAGTCTTTTGTGGTTCGTCAATCATTTAGAATCTCAAATGATTCCTATTTCCTTTAGCCAGGCTCTTGCCTCGACTGGGTCAGCTTGTTCCTTGGAACTCTGAGAGCTTAGCGACTTAAAGGTCCTGAAAGAATTTCTCACCGCATGTTCCTCAGGGTGGTGGTTGGGGATAATAGTCTAAGTTCTTTCTAGACAGGTCCATGAATTGCCGTATAGGAGTACCGTCTCGGGTCTCCTTTCCTTACTCGACTTTCTGTTTCCTTAGTATGAAATGTTTCATCCTACTCCCCATAATTGGGGTCATCTTTTAATTTAAAATCCTCATTTTCCACTCCATTATGTTGGGTTCCTTCTATCTTGATGGCGACCTCCCTGACTATCACGTTCAGGGTTTGCTCTAAATCTTATTCCTCAAACTATGGCTCTCATCTAAGTTCTCATCCTTAAGCTCTTGAACTTTGGAACCCAAATTCTATAGGAATACCTCATTATTCCCTTATCATCTTTCTCGTATTATCTCTTTTTTTTTGGCTCTCTGCCTTCATTCATCACTTTTTCTGGCACAATATGTCTTTTCCAATAATTCGGGCTGTATTGCAATCTCAAACAGCTTTTCGGTACCGGCTCCGGTTACCTTCACTTCTATTTCCATTTTCTCAAAATCTCTTATAAACTCTCCAAAGACATTATCATCTTGAGTCTCTCCTTTTTACTAAGGGCATCAGCCACCACATTGGCTTTCCCCGAATGATAAAGAATCTCCCAATCATAATTCTTGATTAGCTCTAACCGCCTCCTCTGGCGTATGTTGAGCTCTTTCTACGTAAAATGTACTAGAGCACTTATGGCTTTAATCTCGCACTTCTCTCCATACAAGTAGTGCCTCCAATCTTTAGGGTAAAACTATTGCCACGAGCCTAAGCTCATGGGTGGGGATATCGAATTTTATTCCTTAATTGTCTTGACGCAGACGCGATTACTTGCTGCTGCTAAGAAGCACCCTAATTCCTTATGCGAAGCGTCACTACAAATCACAAAATCTCCTTTTTCCATCCGGCAACGCCAACATAGGGGCCGTCACCAACCTTTGCTTCAGTTCTTAAAGCTTTTCGCATTTCTCTGTCCATTCGAACTTCTCAGTCTTACGAGTAAGCCGCGTTAAAGGGGCTACTATCTTTACAACTTGAACGAACCTCCGGTAGTGACCGGCCAATCCTACCTCTGGTAGTCGACCTAACCATGGTCATCAATTCATCAGTGGTCCTTTATCATTCTTGTCAGGATCCTCCATGGGATCCTCCTCAACAACTATCCCTTCTAGGACAACATCCTCAACCGCTAATCCTCAATATCAACATCATCCGGTCCTGCATTAGGACACTCTATCGGATCCACAATCCGATCTCCAATTAGTAATAAAATATCATCGCGGTTGCTCCTCAACCTCAGGGTTCGGAGTCCCGCTACCATATACGATAACGAACTACGCTCCTATCACGATATTTATAAGGGTTCCCATAAGGGTTTTAACTGTCAGTACTACGTTAGGTAGCCCGACTATGAACTTGGCAAGAGTTCTTATTATCTTAGTGAACTTATTATCTTAACGTCCATCTCTGAGGTTTATAACGCTTAGCTCTGATACCATTTCTGTAACACCCCCAGATCCGGGGTCGGGGATCCGGGTCGTCACGGTCTTTCTTTCCACAATATCACTTCACTTAATTAATAATAAAACCTTATGCTGTGACCCCACACTAACACACACCACAACCCGTTATAGTCTCAGAGATGAAATTTAAATAAGTACAAGTCTTTGAATCCACAATTTAAAAGTTATTACAACCCAAAATGATTACTTGATAAATTTACAGTTAATTGCCATTATCTGCCACAAGTTATAATTATACATAATTGATTCTCAAAAGTAGATGGTCTGATCTACAATAGATCTACCTCTGCAGCTATAGCAGCTACAACATCAACGGGAAGACGCGGGACGCTTCCCACGCGCTTGCGCTGGGTCTGCTGGAGTCTGGCCATCTTTCCTAACTGTTGTTGTGTGATGAAGAAATAAAGCAAGGTGAGCCTTACAGCTCGCAAGATAATATTAGTGATAACAATAATATAAGTATCTAAATGGATACTTACTAGAATCTTTTATCGTGTGTAAGATAATTACTAGTATATACTTACTAGTATATGAGCCTTCTTAGTACTCATGAAAGTCTTGGTCAAAAGAAATGAACCAAGTTTGATATCTTAATGCGATGAAGTCGCAAAATATTCAGTATATATGTATATATATATATACTTTTCAAAATATTGGAAGTCCTCTTCCATGCATAATACACACAAAGTTCCAGTTTATAACTGTATAAAAATATCGTTGCAAGGTGATCTAATATATCTAACCTTGTCTCAACGTTTTTCTGAAAATCTTTGTCATACATAAGATAATCATTTACTAGATATAAGTTTAAAAGATGAAGTTACAAGATACTCCAATATACTTATATCTTTTTCCAAATACTACTTGAACTACCACCGTTCAAGTTATAATTAACTTCAAAAGTTCATCACACTGATGAGACTACAAGATAAGACTTGAATAGATTCAATCTTTGAAATATTTTGAAGAAAAAGTTATGAGATACTTTATTTAGTCCCGATATATATCCACATATATATATCTCTAAAACATTTCCTGGAACCTCTGTTATGTAAAGTATGAACAGAGTTTGAAACATCCAATGAATTTTGGAAAGGAAAAGAATTTTGGCATAAACCAGATATCTTGCTGATCAGGCAAAGATACCCATAAGTAACCTTTTCTACTAGTAGATGGACGAATTCCCCACTGGTCATCACCCTGGCCGCATTAGGACCTATGCTGGACTGCCACTCAGCCACTTATGCATTTGATGGACTCCCACTGAGCCACTTACACTATCATGGACGCCCACTGAGCCCATGTTGCTTATGCCGACTCAATAGATGGACTTACTTCCCGAACGTTGGGTAAGTAATCAATTCATTTACCAAAACTGCAACCTTGTTGCGAATATAAAATACACCACAGAGCCGGATCCCTCAGGTTTTAAGCGAGTATTTAAATCCCCTTAAAAAGGAAGATCTTAAATATAAAATTGAGTTTTGGGATCCGCTCTAACTTTTAAAAATCATTTTGAAGACTCGAAAACACTTTATAGAGTGTTTGGAGTAAAGCTGATTTAATGAAGTAAATCAGTCCCCAGAATATTTAGAAAATGACTGAATATTATTAATTAAATAATTCCCATAAAGAATAATCTTTATAAAAATAATTGAAGTAGAAGTATTAAAATTTATACTTGAAACGAGTATTAAATAACCACAGATATACTTATATGAAAGTATTATCTTCATTTGAATAATCGAAAATAAGTTTGATTATCGAAACATTATTCTTTAATAAAATACAGAATATATCTCAGCAAATAATCGGAGTCATAGATCCTCAAATGAATATTCAAATAATATTAATTAAATAATATAAACTGAGTCATAAGTCCTTGAATGAATATTCAAATAATATTCAAATAATAAAATAAAGGAGTCATACGTCCTCAAATGAATATTCGAAATAATATTCAATAATAAATAAAGTTAAAGTAATCGAATAACCCTTATTCGATTAATAGTTTTGAAAACTATGACCATATATATATATAAGTATACATATATATATATCCACATATACAAAATCTACTCGGGATCCTCGACTCCCGGTTTTAGAAAATATTTCCACCTTTGGGTCCCTATACTAAGGGTATACACAAATACCGCTTATCTCTAGCATAGGTATTATGCAACGAATAAGCATTTGAACCAACAGATTATAAATCAAGAAACGAAACAGGCATGCATATATATACCATATCAGCATGCTTCAATATATCGCAACATTTGCTAATTAACCAACATGCATCTATCGCAAGATAATGCATATACATATATTCATCACAACAACAGTATAACGGGTAGAAAACTTGCCTGAGCGACTGGGGGTTACGAATGGCTCGGGACGAGTCTGGTAACCTATAAGCAACAAGTAAGTTGGAATTAAACCAAAGTCACTTGTAAATCTATACTTTAACTAACTTAGACTCTAACGCTTGTTTTGCGCTCACTGATTCGCTTATGTCACTCGGGTACCCTCGGCTCCACCATTTTTAATAATTTAACCTTTACGAGTTTTAAAGCGATTCCTTCGCGAGTGTCTTACCAACTTCCTAACACACTTACCATAGCAGGGGGTTCTCGGGTCCTAATGTTATGCACAAAAACAGTCTACAGAAAATCGGACGTTACGACGGCTATGTTTACGCGATTTCCCAAATTTTAAACCATTCAATACCAACCACAAATCAACCCCAATTCAATCATACAACCAATATTCCTCCAAACCACATCATAACAGCCCCAACAATCCACATTAACCATTTATACTTATTCCTCACATGAACTAAAAGCTTTACTTAGGTTCTTTAACTAATTACCAAGATTTACAACTCCAACAATGCAACAAAACCAACTAATCTCTACAACTCAACCAAACTTCAACCAATCAAGCATCATGCTTCACATATGCTATATCAACACATTCAATCCTAATTACTCACAACTAAAGCTAGGGTTTGTAGTTTATACCTTCCTTGGAGAGTGGAGAATCAAGAGAATGGCTTGGAATCACCCTTAAAGTCCTTATCCAAGCTTAATCTAAACAAAACTTCAAGAACACAAATTTTAGTTCTTGAAAACACTATTCACCATCTTCTTTCATGATTTATAGAAAAAGATTGGCTTAGAATTAGAAGCTTAAACTTATAGGAAGTATGTAACTATCCATGGGGAAGCTTAGATAATTACCTTGCTAAATAGTAAGTGGAGAGCTTGGACTTCCCATTTCTTAAGAAAGGCGAGAGCTTCATGAAGAAATGGAGGATTTGGTGTTTTGTGATTTGTTTTGCTTGGTTGCTAGGTTTTTGTATTTGCTTTAGTCAATTACCTTCTTGCCCTTGAATTTGTGTGGTTAAAAAGTCACCACATCTCCTTCCTTTCTTGTCATGCCTATGTCACCTTGCACATGTCATAATGCTCCCACTTGTCCACACCTTGTGGTTTGATGATGTCACAATCCCTGGCTTCTTGTACAAGCTTGTCTCTTGGTCACTTATTTGTTTTACGGTTCGCTTATCTTTCGTTCTCGTTTATCGTTTGAGGGATCCCAGGATCTTATTACTTAGGTTCCCTTAACCTTTCTCAATATATTATATTCCTTTTATGATCCTCTCCTATAATCCTTTAATTTAAATCCTTTTTATCCGTTACCTTATACTCAATTCTCTCCGTATCTTGTGAATTTCCGTGAAAAATCAAAGTGTTCGGAATT
>NW_027420502.1:0-5509 GCF_009905375.1 Apium graveolens
ATCCAAAAAATGGGCCGCCTCAAGTTTTGTTCCATACCTCGTGTACTACCCCCTACGAGGATTATTCGGAAACCGAGTCTCATTCGTTTCAGCTCCGATTCATTTACGGACGACCCCGAATGGACGCGAATGCAATTTCATAAATCCATAGGGACAAATTATGAAAAGAAATCCAAAAAATGGGCCGCCTCAATTTTTGCTCCATTCCTCGTGTACTACCCCCTACGAGGATGATTCGGAATCGAGTTCCATTCGTTTCAGCTCCGATTCACTTCCGGACGCCCCCGAATGGACGCGAATGCAATTTCATAAATCCATAGGGACAATTATGAAAATAAATTGAAAAAAATGGCCGCCTCATTTTTTGCTCCATACCTCGTGTACTACCCCCTACGAGGATTATTCGGAAACCGAGTTCCATTCGTTTCAGCTCCGATTCACTTTCGCACGACCCCGGAATGGACGCGAATGCAATTTCATAAATCCATAGGGAAAAATTATGAAAAGAAATCCAAAAAATGGGCCACCTCAATTTTGCTCCATACCTCGTGTACAACCCCCTACGAGGATTATTCGGAAACCGAGTTCCATTCGTTTCAGCTCCGATTCACTTCCGCACGACCCCGAATGGACATGAATGCAATTTCATAAATCCATAGGGACAAATTTTGGAAAAAAATCCAAAAAATGGGCCGCCTCAATTTTTGCTCCGTACCTCGTGTACAACCCCCTACGAGGATTATTCGGAAACCGAGTTCCATTCATTTCAGCTCCGATTCACTTCCGGACGACCCCGAATGAACGCGAATGCAATTTCATAAATCCATAGGGACAAATTATGAAAAGAAATCCAAAAAATGGGCCGCCTCAATTTTTGCTCCATACCTCGTGTACTACCCCCTACGAGGATTATTCGGGAACCGAGTTCCATTCGTTTCAGCTCCGGTTCACTTCCGGACGACCCCGAATGGACGCGAATGCAATTTCATAAATCCATAGGGACAACTTATGAAAAGAAATCCAAAAAACGGGCCGCCTCAATTTTTGCTCCATACCTCGTGTACTACCCCCCTACGAGGATTATTCGGAAACCGAGTTCCATTCGTTTCAGCTCTGATTCACTTCCACAGGACCCCGAATGGACACGAATGAAATTTCATAAATCCATAGGGACAAATTATTAAAATAAATCCAAAAAACGGGCCGCCTCAGTTTTTGCTCCATACCACGTATACTACCCCCTACGAGGATTATTCGGAAATCGAGTTCCATTAGCTTCAGCTCTGATTCACTTCCGGACGACCCCGAATGGACGTGAATGCAATTTCATAAATCCATAGGGACAAGTTATGTAAAGAAATCCAAAAAACGGGCCGCCTCAATTTTTGCTCCATACCTCGTGTACTACCCCCTACGAGGATTATTCGGAAACCGAGTTCCATTCGTTTCAGCTCCGATTCACTTTCGCACGACCCCGAATGGACGCGAATGCAATTTCATAAATCCATAGGGAAAAATTATGAAAAGAAATCCAAAAAATGGGCCGCCTCAATTTTTGCTCCATACCTCGTGTACAACCCCCTACGAGGATTATTCGGAAACCGAGTTCCATTCATTTCAGCTCCGATTCACTTCCGGACGACCCCGAATGAACGCGAATGCAATTTCATAAATCCATAGGGACAAATTATGAAAAGAAATCCAAAAAACGGGCCACCTCATTTTTTGCTCCATACCTCGTGTACTACCCCCTATGAGGATTATTCGGAAACCGAGTTCCATTCTTTTCAGCTCTGATTCACTTCCGCACGACCCCGAATGGACACGAATGCAATTTGATAAAATCCATATGGACAAATTTTGGAAAGAAATCCAAAATATTGGGTCGCCTCAATTTTTGCTCCGTACCACATGTACAACCCCCTACAAGGATTATTCGGAAACCGAGTTCCATTCATTTCAGCTCCGATTCACTTCTGGACAACCCCGAATGGAAGCGAATGCAATTTCATAAATCCATAGGGACAAGTTATGAAAAGAAATCCAAAAAATGGGCCGCCTCAAGTTTTGTTCCATACCTCGTGTACTACCCCCTACGAGGATTATTCGGAAACCGAGTCTCATTCGTTTCAGCTCCGATTCATTTACGGACGACCCCGAATGGACGCGAATGCAATTTCATAAATCCATAGGGACAAATTATGAAAAGAAATCCAAAAAATGGGCCGCCTCAATTTTTGCTCCATTCCTCGTGTACTACCCCCTACGAGGATTATTCGGGAATCGAGTTCCATTCGTTTCAGCTCCGATTCACTTCCGGACGACCCCGAATGGACGCGAATGCAATTTCATAAATCCATAGGGACAAATTATGAAAATAAATTGAAAAAATGGCCGCCTCATTTTTTGCTCCATACCTCGTGTACTACCCCCTACGAGGATTATTCGGAAACCGAGTTCCATTCGTTTCAGCTCCGATTCACTTTCGCACGACCCCGAATGGACGCGAATGCAATTTCATAAATCCATAGGGAAAAATTATGAAAAGAAATCCAAAAAATGGGCCACCTCAAATTTTGCTCCATACCTCGTGTACAACCCCCTACGAGGATTATTCGGAAACCGAGTTCCATTCGTTTCAGCTCCGATTCACTTCCGCACGACCCCGAATGGACATGAATGCAATTTCATAAATCCATAGGGACAAATTTTGGAAAAAAATCCAAAAAATGGGCCGCCTCAATTTTTGCTCCGTACCTCGTGTACAACCCCCTACGAGGATTATTCGGAAACCGAGTTCCATTCATTTCAGCTCCGATTCACTTCCGGACGACCCCGAATGAACGCGAATGCAATTTCATAAATCCATAGGGACAAATTATGAAAAGAAATCCAAAAAATGGGCCGCCTCAATTTTTGCTCCATACCTCGTGTACTACCCCCTACGAGGATTATTCGGGAACCGAGTTCCATTCGTTTCAGCTCCGATTCACTTCCGGACGACCCCGAATGGACGCGAATGCAATTTCATAAATCCATAGGGACAAATTATGAAAAGAAATCCAAAAAATGGGCCGCCTCAATTTTTGCTCCATACCTCGTGTACTAACCCCCTACGAGGATTATTCGGAAACCGAGTTCCATTCGTTTCAGCTCTGATTCACTTCCGCAGGACCCCGAATGGACACGGAATGCAATTTCATAAATCCATAGGGACAAATTATGAAAGAAATCCAAAAAACTGGGCCGCCTCATTTTTGCTCCATACCTCGTGTACTACCCCCTACGAGGATTATTCGGAAACCGAGTTCCATTAGCTTCAGCTCTGATTCACTTCCGGACGACCCCGAATGGACGTGAATGCAATTTCATAAATCCATAGGGACAAGTTATGTAAAGAAATCCAAAAAACGGGCCGCCTCAATTTTTGCTCCATACCTCGTGTACTACCCCCTACGAGGATTATTCGGAAACCGAGTTCCATTCGTTTCAGCTCCGATTCACTTTCGCACGACCCCGAATGGACGCGAATGCAATTTCATAAATCAATAGGGAAAAATTATGAAAAGAAATCCAAAAAATGGGCCGCCTCAATTTTTGCTCCATACCTCGTGTACAACCCCCTACGAGGATTATTCGGAAACCGAGTTCCATTCATTTCAGCTCCGATTCACTTCCGGACGACCCCGAATGAACGCGAATGCAATTTCATAAATCCATAGGGAAAAATTATGAAAAGAAATCCAAAAAACGGGCCACCTCATTTTTTGCTCCATACCTCGTGTACTACCCCCTATGAGGATTATTCGGAAACCGAGTTCCATTCGTTTAAGCTCCGATTCACTTCCGCACGACCCCGAATGGACACGAATGCAATTTCATAAATCCATATGGACAAATTTTGGAAAGAAATCCAAAAAATGGGTCGCCTCAATTTTTGCTCCGTACCACATGTACAACCCCCTACAAGGATTATTCAGAAACCGAGTTCCATTCATTTCAGCTCCGATTCACTTCCGGATGACCCCGAATGGACGCGAATGAAATTTCATAAATCCATAGGGACAAGTTATGAAAAGAAATCCAAAAAATGGGCCGCCTCAAGTTTTGTTCCATACCTCGTGTACTACCCCCTACGAGGATTATTTGGAAACCGAGTCTCATTCGTTTCAGCTCCGATTCATTTACGGACGACCCCGAATGGACGCGAATGCAATTTCATAAATCCATAGGGACAAATTATGAAAAGAAATCCAAAAAATGGGCCGACTCAATTTTTGCTCCATTCCTCGTGTACTACCCCCTACGAGGATTATTCGGGAATCGAGTTACATTCGTTTCAGCTCCGATTCACTTCCGGACGACCCCGAATGGACGCGAATGCAATTTCATAAATCCATAGGGACAAATTATGAAAAGAAATTGAAAAAACGACCGCCTCATTTTTTGCTCCATACCTCGTGTACTACCCCCTACGAGGATTATTCGGAAACCGAGTTCCATTCGTTTCAGCTCCGATTCACTTTCGCACGACCCCGAATGGACGCGAATGCAATTTCATAACTCCATAGGGAAAAATTATGAAAAGAAATCCAAAAAATGGGCCGTCTCAATTTTTGCTCCATACCTCGTGTACAACCCCCTACGAGGATTATTCGGAAACCGAGTTCCATTCATTTCAGCTCCGATTCACTTCCGGACGACCCCGAATGAACGCGAATGCAATTTCATAAATCCATAGGGAAAAATTATGAAAAGAAATCCAAAAAACGGGCCACCTCATTTTTTGCTCCATACCTCGTGTACTACCCCCTATGAGGATTATTCGGAAACCGAGTTCCATTCGTTTCAGCTCCGATTCACTTCCGCACGACCCCGAATGGACACGAATGCAATTTCATAAATCCATATGGACAAATTTTGGAAAGAAATCCAAAAAATGGGTCGCCTCAATTTTTGCTCCGTACCACATGTACAACCCCCTACAAGGATTATTCGGAAACCGAGTTCCATTCATTTCAGCTCCGATTAACTTCCGGACGACCCCAAATGGACGCGAATGCAATTTCATAATCCATAGGGACAAGTTATGAAAAGAAATCCAAAAAAATGGGCCGCCTCAATTTTTTGCTCCATACCTCGTGTACACCCCCCTAGGATTATTCGAAACCGAGTTCCATTCGTTTCAGCTCTGATTCACTTCCCGACCCCGAATGACACAATGAAATTTCATAAATCCATAGGGACAAATTATTAAATAAATCCAAAAAACGGGCCGCCTCATTTTTGCTCCATACCACGTATACTACCCCCTACGAGGATTATTCGGAAATCGAGTTCCATAGCTCAGCTCTGATTCACTTCCGGACGACCCCGAATGGACGTGAATGCAATTTCATAAATCCATAGGGACAAGTTATGTAAGAAATCCAAAAACGGGCCGCCTCATTTTTGCTCCATAACTCGTGTACTACCCCCTACGAGGATTATTCGGAAACCGAGTTCCATT
>NW_027420503.1:0-55653 GCF_009905375.1 Apium graveolens
TCAGAAGTCAACGACTCAGAGACAACATCTTGCAAAAATAAAAATTTCATTAATAGATTAAGAGAATATATTCATGAAATTGAAATTACAGCAAAATTACAAGAGTGTCCTAAGCTACAAATCCTATTTCTTTTTCCTACTTTCTACAAACAGAACAGCGAGACGAATGATTCGCTCCTGATGTCGAAGAGCTTCCAACCGTTCTTCTTCCAATCGCTCAACATGGCGATGGTATCCATATAGAAGAACAAGAGGTCTGTCAGAACCTCTTGGGGAACAGAGTCCCAACCTCATTAGGATGACAGTAACATGCCATTCCTGCTGCCACTCTGGACAGCTCATGGTGAGAGAGAAAGTATCATAGTTTAGAGCTAAGTTGTAGTTCACCATGATTGTGATGAGAGAGAAATATTGAGATTGAGAGCTTGAGAGTTTGAGAGAAAGTGAGAGAAAATGAGATGTACTGACTGGAGTGAAGTGTTGGTTTATATAGGCAATGGAATGTCAGACGCAAGGAAAATGTAATGCTGACAGGTAGAAATAATTCTACCTCGTCTTCCTAGACTGAGGAGAATAAAACAACCATTGGAAGTGTAAAATAGGGTTTAATGCGCACAAGAAACAAGTAAATATTACTATGCATGGACATGTACCACTAACCCTAATTGTATTGACTGTTAATATTCCACCCAAACATATTCTGATTTAAAAATAAGACTGTTTCAGATTTAACCACGATAAGTCAAGTAAAGAATCAGAATTTAATATCAGCACTTAGACTTATATCAGAACTTAACAGTCATCTAAACATGATTTCTTAACTCGAAAGTGAATGACTATCTTTGTATCTTCACACAAATTCTGATTTCGGTTCTTCAGAACTTAATCATTAGAACTTTCATCGGAACCTGTCCTCAGAATTTATGCAATCTGACACATAACTGTTCATCTAAAACAACATTGATCACCACAGTAATTTTCATCATTCATATGGAGTGTAATGTGTGCATTAAGCTAAATATCAGACAAAGAGTAAAGTCTGATTCACTTCAGTACATCTTAGAAATAAGGCATAACTAAGAACTTTACTTAAACCTGTCATTATTCTAAAGCCTACTATTGAATGAGTTCATGCATGAGTCCACTCAACTGTTTGGTGCTTATTTTATGCATCTTTTGAAATTCTATTTTACAGTGGCTTCTCAGTGTAAGTGAGTCACGACTGCTTATCAGAATTTATGCTATTATCAGAGTATTTCTCCAGTAATCATAGAGTGTGAAAAGTCACCAAGAAAAATAATTATTTGCTTTTCTGATGTATATTACTTAATACCAGCAATGCACTTGGGTCGTCCCTTCCCATTTTTACTCTAGATCTCAAAGGAGTACCTGATTTGTATTCCTTGTTCTTTTCCTTTTTCTTTGATAAGTGAGGTTTATCACACTTAGTACATTCAACAATTTACTAACATCAGAACTTAACAGATGAGAAACATTATTCTAGTTTTGGACTTAGTAATAAGATAGACAAAGTAAACTTAACTAAGCTCAATATCAGAATTTGCTTGTGTCAATAGATTTCCATATAAATAATTACTTTTAACATGAGATCTCTAGTATATTAAAGACTACTAGGTCAGCATCTAGCACAGTTATCCTCATAGGATTGAATAGTCACAGAAATATTCATATCACTATCAGTTTAGAAATTCACATCAGACAACAATCAGTACTTAAACAATTTTCAATTAAGCATAGAATACACAAAGAGAGTAATATCTATAAATACTGATCATAAAGTCCGATGCATTAGAACAAAACTAAGCAGATTTAGAGAAAGAACTGAAACCATTCCAAGTTCATTTACCAATCTTGTAAAAGTAGCTTCACACAGTGGTTTTGTGAAGATATCTGTTAGTTGTTGATCTGTTGGAACAAAGTGCAATTCCACTGTACCTTCATCCACATGTTCCCTTATGAAGTGGTACCTGATGCTGATGTGCTTTGTCATTGATGTTGAACTGGATTATCTGTCATAGCAATAGCACTTTGATTATCATAGTAAATAGGGATTTTAAAATATGTAACCCATAATCCAGTAACTGATTCTTCATCCAGAGAATCTGTGCACAACAGCTTCCTGCAGCAATGTACTCTGCTTCTGCAGTTGATGTAAAATTGACTTTTATTTCTTGCTAAACCAAGAAACCAGTCTGCCTCCAAGAAATTGGCAGCTTCCACTTGTGCTTTTCCTGTCAATTTTGCAACCTGCAAAATCTGCATCTGAGTAACCTATTAGTTTAAAATCTGATTCTCTAGGATACCACAATCCCAGATCAGCTGTTCCCTTAAGATACTTGAAGATTCTTTTCACAGCTGTTAAGTGAGGTTCTCTTGGATCTGCTTGAAATCTTGCACAAAGACAGGTAGCATACATGATATCAGGTCTACTAGCAGTTAGATAGAGTAGAAGCCAATCATACATCTGTAATCAGTAATATCTACTGATTTACCAGTATTCTTATCCAGTTTTGTTGCAGTGGCCATGGGAGTGGATGCACTTGAACAATCTTGCATTCCAAATTTCTTTAGCAAGTTTCTGGTGTACTTGGTTTGACAAATAAAAGTGCCTTCTTCATTCTGCTTGACTTGAAGGCCCAGAAAATCTAAGTTCCCCCATCATACTCATTTGATATCTTGACTGCATCAGTTTGGCAAACTTCTTGCAAAGTCTGTCATTTGCAGAACCAAAGATGATATAATCAACATATATCTGAACCAGAAGTAAGTCCTTTCCATGGTTGAGGTAGAACAATGTTTTGTCTATAGTTCCTCTGTTAAATCCACTTTCCAGAAGAAACTGAGCTAAAGTCTCATACCATGCTCTAGGAGCTTGCTTAAGGCCATAAAGTACTTTATCAAGCCTGTAGACATGATCTGGATATTCAGGATCTACAAAGCCTGGAGGTTGTTCAAATATACTTTCTCTTCCAATTCTCCATTGAGAAAAGCACTTTCACATCCATTTGAAAGACAACAAACTTTTTGTGAGCAGCATAAGCCAAAAATATCCTTATGGCTTCCAATCTAGTAACTGGTGCAAATGTTTCATCATAATCAATTCCCTCCTGTTGAGAATATCCTTTTGCAACCAACCTTGCCTTATTCCTTGTAATTATTCCATCACTGTCAGTTTTGTTTCTTAATACCCACTTTGTACCAACAACAGATCTGTTCTTTGGTCTTGGCACTAGGGTCCAGACTTTGTTTCTTCTTCAAATTCATTTAACTCTTCTTGCATTGCTTGCACCCAATCAGCATCTTGAAGAGCTTCTTCCACTTTCTTTGTTCCGTCTGAGAAAGAAAGAATTGAAAAGACATTCACTTAAAGTAGTTGTTCTAGTTCTGACACCTGCATCAGGATTTCCAATAATTAAGTCAGTGTATGTGATTTAGTCCACTTCCTTGCAGATGGAAGGTTTTCTCTAGAACTGGATGCTCCCCCGTGATCCATGCTATCTTCATCAACATTTTCTGATGCTCCCCCTGAAACTATGCTCTCTGAGTTGGATCCTTCAGAATTTAAGTTTTCAGAAATATCAGAACTTGGCTTATCAGAACTTGAAGAGCCAATTGTATGTTCTGATGCTTCTTGAGATATGGTTGTATCTTCAGTATGCTCCCCCTGCACAGGTGCATCTTCCTTTGGCGTAGTCACCATAGTTTCAATAACATCAGAGTTTAATCCATCAGAGTTTGCAGTATCAGGATTTAGACTGTCAGGATTTTCAGTATCAAAATTTAAGTCTTCATTTCAAATCTCAGCTGATCATGATCATTGAAATCTTCAAGTCCAGTAATCTTCTTATCATCAAAGGACATTGATAGATTCCATGACCACCCTTGTTCTCAAGTTATAGACTCTGAAGGCTTTTTGGAAAGTGGATATCCAACAAAGATACCTTCATCAGCTTTTAGATCAAATTTGGATAGCTGTTCAGGATGAGTCTTAAGAACAAAACACTTGCATCCAAACGTGAAAATACTTCAGATTTGGCTTCTTTTTCTTCACCATCTCATATGGTGTATTTCCATGCTTGTTAATGAGTGTTGCATTCTGAGTAAAATAAGCAGTCTGCACAGCTTCGGCCCAAAAATAGGTTGGAAGCTTTGCTTCATCAAGCATAGTTCGTGCAACTTCAATGAGAGTTCTATTCTTTCTTTCAACAACTCCATTTTGCTGTGGAGTTCTAGGAGCAGAGAATTCCTGCTTAATTCCATGGTCTTTGCAGAACTCTTCCATGATCAAATTCTTGAACTTAGTGCCATTATCACTTCTTATTATCTTCACAGAATCTTTGACCAATTTATCCAGTTGCTTGACATGATCAATCAAGATAGATGAAGTTTCACTTTTAGAGTGCAAAAATACACCCATGTATATCTGGTGAACTCATCCACTATGACCATAACATTTTCTTCTTTGCAATAGACATGACATTCACTGGACCAAATAGATCAACATGTAGTAGGTGATAAGGCTCAAGAATTGATGATTCAATCTTGCTCTTGAATGAAGATTTTCTTTGATTAGCCTTCTGACAGGTATCACAAAGGCTATCAGGAGCAAATACTGACTTTGGCAGTCCTCTCACAAGATCTTTCTTGACAAGTTCATTTATATTGTTGAAATTTAAATGAGAGAGTTTCTTGTGTCAATTCCATCTTTCTTCGATTGATGCTCTACTCATCAGACAGATTGCAGAACCATCAGTACTTGTTGAAAGCCTGCCTTCATAAATGTTACCATGCCTGTATCCTTTCAGAACAAATTTGCCTGTAGATTTACTTACAACTTCACAGTGTTCTTCAAAGAAATCCACATGATAACCTCTGTCACAGATTTGACTAACACTCAGCAGATTGTGTTTAAGTCCTGAGACCAGAGCTACTTCTTTAATGATGACATTCCCAAGATTGATATTGCCATATTGTAACGACCGAGAATTTTGCGTCGTAATTAAGAAAGTAAAGTATGTGTTATGTGATGAGATTATGTGATTAAGTGGTGATTATTTGTCTTATTTGTATACTAGAGTTAAGAGCGTGGATAAAAACGTTCCAATTTAAAGAGTCAGCTTAAAAGTCAAGCTGTGGTTTCGGGCCGTCAGGTAGAACGGAACCCGTCCTAGTATGAAAATTAAATAATATAAAATGTGAATTATATGTGAAATAAATGAATGAAGTATTTTCGTCTTAAGACGTGTTGATTGGCAAAGATAATGAGAAGCGTATTCGAAACGCTGAGCGTCGGGCCGTCAGGCTGAACGTGACCCGGTACGCGTAAAAAGAGAATAAGATTAAAGAGGGATAGATTCTATGATCAGACCTGAGTCGTTATGTGACTATATGTGTATTGCTTGACTGTGTGCATGATTATATGTTCTGTGTTAATTTCTGTGAATTTTAAAGGAATTATGTGATTTACATAAGGGTTTATTTAACCTTCGTGCATTTTTATAAAATCATCTGAGATGGATAAATATGGGATTCATTCTGTTATCTTCGTAGAGGTCTTAGAGACTTTTTAAAATGATAAGTGAATTTAATTGTGGGTCTTTGCATTTTTAAATTGATTTTATGTGGAAAAGGTATTTATTAAAGCGAGTTTGCGAAATTCATATAAATCAACCGCTCGCTCAAATTCTTATTATGAGTAATGGATGAAAAGCTAATTTCGAGACCTACGTGTTAAAATTGTCATTTTCAATAATTCTCGACTTTCCGAGAGAGAAATATTTTTATTTTGAATTTTGTTACATTTGAGTAAAAAGAGAAACAAAATGCAAATTAAAAAGGGAGTTATTAGATTACCATTTTGCCCTTGTGTTGGTGGAGTATAAATTACTCCTTCCTCCCCATTTTCTTCTTTCTTTTCGTGCACTCACTCTTTTCTCTCCTCTTTTTCTTTCACTCTCTCTCTCTCACTCGAACAACTCTCTCTCGGCTCTCTCTTCAATTTCTCTCGGTATACCTCCTTTTTCCTTGATCAAACTTATCAATCATCCCTATTCTTCTTGATAAACACTTATGTGTAGGTAGAAGTGTGTGCATGTGTGTATTGGTGCTTGCATGCCGAAGTGTGTGTGTGTGTTTTTGGGTTCGGTTTTGAGCCAAGAACCCAGGGCTTGCTTGATTAGTTCGTATCCTATGATTATTGTGCTGAAATCAGTTTGCATGTGGTGTTGATGCATTTCTTTTGAGAAATCGGGTCTCGTGGTTGGACACCCTCGAATGAGGGCACCACCGTGAAGCCACCGCCACCGGTGATGAACTCCGGTGAACCGGTGGTGAGCTATGATGTTAAAAACTGAGCTCTAGAACCTTAAGATCACTTATTTATGTTTGCATGTGGTGTTTTGATTAAAAGGCCGAATGTCCCTTACTATTTTAAGGAAATCAAGTTGATTATATTGAAATGCATGAGTCATTGATTTGATGTTGAAATATAGGTGGATTTGTGATTCAAGAATTAAGAATATCAAGTTGCATGATTGTTTTTGAAAAAGGCCGAATGGTTTTAATCTTTAAGGTTGTTTGATTTGAATTAACTTGTTTAAAATGATGAGGGATTGTTATTAGATTAAAAAGGAATGAAAATATTGTTGCATGCTAAGTTTAGGTTCAAATTTTTGTGTTAATAAGAAAGGAAATTGATTTTTGTTGGATAATCTTGGTAAACACTAAGTATAAATGGACTAAAAGTGATTGCATGTTAGTTTTAAAAAGGATCAAGATGTGCATGTCAATGATTTGTCCTTGGGATGTGAATTTAGTTATTGCCGAATGAAATTGAGTTAAAATAGATTATTTGATGATAATGGATGTATGTTGTAATTTAGATGAAAATCAATTGTGTTAAGGAACTTAGTTGGCTTACGTGATAAAGATAAAGTGTTTGATATTGTGCTAAGTTAACATTGAATTGCATGTGAGCATGTATGTATGTTTTGGTTCGAATGGTTGTTGATCAAGAAAATGGTGCTAGTTTAAATGTGGAATCATGTTAGAACTAAAGTTGTATGGTGTAATTTTGAAAAATTTGATTGTATATGTATAATTATGGTTCGGATTTCTATGATTAAAAGAAAGGAGAGTGGTTCTTTAAAGGTTGTTAATTGAGATATGTTTTATGTGAATTAAAGTGAGTATTTGATTGATTTTATGGTGGGTATTTGCAATAAGGCCGAATAGGCCATAAGAAATAAGGTCAAAACTTGATTTTGGTAATTGAAAGAATGATTGAGTGTTATAGGTGAAAATCTTTGATTTTGCTTGATGTTTTGTTTCGAATTAAGGAATAAAAGAAAAGGGAATTAAGTCGATTGATAAAAGTGATAGTATGCACGTAAATGTTTGGTTGAAAATGTGTAGTACTCGTAAAAGAGTAGTGTTAGTGTGATTTGAGAAATAGCCTAGGTCAAGCGAGTACGCTTTGATTGCTAGGTATATAAGAATAAAAACTACGAGAAAGAATTGTGCTATGTGTTATGTGCTGTGTGCTTATTTGTATAAGCTATACTCGTATAGTTTGAGTCAAAAATATAATCGAGTTATCGTATAGAGTGATCGTTCCGGGAACGAGAGTTGGAAATCTAATTAAGATTTCTGGTTTTTATTGTAGATTCGGAGCGTGAGGGCATTCGGGCTAGGAAAGGGAAAAGTATATTAGGTGTCAGTAGTTCAACTCTCAGGAAAGCAATTTCAGGCAAGTAACTCTGATTACTTGTGTAAATGATTATAAAGGAAATGTTGTTCATACCATGTAGAGTATTGAACTGTTAAAGTATGAAACCCTTGCTTTATGAAACCCTGATATTGATTTGAAGTACCCTTTGTTCTTGATAACCTGTTATTGATAATCCTATTGATCTCACCCGTTGATAATCTGCCTTTCTGTTCAAGTTTCCTATAATTCCATGATCATATTGAACCTTTAATTATCTTGGTTAACTCTGTTTAATGATACCCTGTTTCTCTTGATCGCCCTAATGATCCCTAAGTTATTTCTGATCCTTCAAATTTAGTACCTTATTAACCTTGATACAGAATTCTTGAGAATTGTTCTTTGCGTATCTTTCATTCACTCCCTGAACTTTGTTTCTTTAAAAATCTGAATTAAGAATGAGTTTCGACTTGAAAGAGTCCGAATGATTTCAAAGGCTTGGTAATGATAAAATGAATTTTAGAAAACCTATTGTTTTCCAACTCAAGGTTTTCGATGGATTGGATTGAGACGTAAGAGGCTAGTGGGATTAGTCCAGTCATGGTAAGAGGCTAGTGGGACTAGTCCAATTTAAGGCTAAAATTATGCCGAATGGTACCTTAAAGACCGGAATGGAGGTCGATACGGGCTGATCACCCGTATATAATGAAATGGAAAGATAAGTGATCCAATCAAGGGTTCTAAATGATTATTTAAGAAAATGAACTGAAACTTTTATTCAGTAAATTGATTTTTGGAAATGAAAATGGTTTATACTGTTTTGAAAAGAGTTGATTATGTTATTGTGGAGCTTAGAGCTCAGAACCCTGATTCCTGAAATTGTTGATCATATGAATGATTCTATATCTTGAAATACTGTTGCTTTCCTCTACCGAAGATCTATTTTGATCCTATAATGATTTGTGTTGAATATCGGCTTTCATCCTGTTTCGAGCCTTGTTTCTTGAAAGCCCATTTATTCTTCAGATACCTTTCCTTATCTCAAAGAAAAACAAAAAAAAATAAAAAAAATGATATACGGAAATCTGCCACCTAGATTAGCTAAAATAGAATGCCCTAGTTTGTTCATGCATATTGAGAATTGTTATTATAGAACTGCTATTTAGTTACTTGCTGAGTTTTATACTCATTGTTTTGTCTTAATCTAACCATGGCAGTTAAGCAAGAAGATGGCCAGGCTTAGGCGCACTGCTCGTAAGAGCGTACCTGGTGGTCCCTACCGTGTTGAGGGCTTCCAGTTGCCAGAGCAGGTAGTACAGGTTATGAGTGAGCTCGCGCCTAGTAAAGAGGTTTTAAAGATACAATGGGTTATCTGTCGGTTTCCAGCCGAATCGATATTGATTATTTAATAATATTTTGGGTTTGTAAGTTATATTCGGTGATTGGTAGTTGTAATCTTGTCTCATACTTTATCCTGTTGATCCTGTTAGTAGTTAATCGGGGTTTATGCATATTTAATTAGTAGATTAGAGGTGTGTGAGTCCTCATTTCCTAACCCGAGATTGAGGTCGTCACAAGTTGGTATCAGAGCTACAGGATCTAGTCCCTGAGCAAGTTAGGTTTTAAAAAAAAGGGGTATTTTGGGAATATATCTATATCGCGAGAGAGTTCGACTCATGTAGAGTTGAGTTAGACTATTAGGCATAGTCTAAGGAAAGTGTCTGATTGGTAAAGCAGAAACTAGAGTTAGGGTGTGAGTTAGCTGGAAGCTTTTTGACCCTAACATTGTTTCTTGGTTGTTGTTTTATATTTTCTCTCAGGATCCTAGTAGTGGTAGTGACTTAGACTCAGAGATTAGCTTGACCGGTACCCCTGTGGACCCTATTCCACCCTCTCCAGAGGAGCCTATATGTGTTAGTTCAGACCCAGAGGAGGACCCTTCTGAGAGTAGTGAGATCCCCATGCAGATTTCACCCTTGAGGCTTGATTCAGAGACCCACTACACCATAGATGGCCTACAGCAACACCTAAAAATGTTACAACAGGCCAAAAAAATGTTACCATAGCCACCCAAAAGACCTAAGGTAACATAAAATTTAAGTTGCTTTTTTTTGAGTTACCTTTGGCCCCTAATGTAACATTTCCTTTGCCCTGGTGCAACATGGACTTTTGTGTTACAATAGACACCAAAGGTAACATCAATATAGTCTATAGTATCACACTATGTATGTTACCTTTGAACTTTGAATTTGCAAAAAAATGGGGCCCACTTGTGGGCCAATATTAGGGACCACAAGTTGGCCCCATTTTTTTTTAATGATTTGTATTATATTAATTTGACAGAATTTGTTTGTAAATAGAACATATATACCATTAACATGTTTTTCATATGTAAAAAGCAATACTACATGAAATTATGCTATTCAAAATCGACAATCCCAAAATATCATTAAATACCATAAAATGTATTACATCCAAACCAACTCAAATATTCAAACCATCACATGTCTAAAACTACGACAACAACAATTATTTTAACTAAACAAAATAGTTCAGGTTCTTATCAAACATTAGAAAAAAAGATAAACTTAATAAAATAACACTAGAAACTCTTCACATTCTCCTACAAGATCTGGAGCTTTAAATTTAAGAACTGGTGTTGGTTTCATTTCTGAATGTTAATCTGACGCCTTCTTCAAATTTCATAGGAGAAAAGCCTAGCATTTGAATTAGTTTGCTGATGTCCATTGATATGTGAGCAGGGGACTTGACACCGCGATCAATCTGAAAAGTAAAGATTTAAATATCATATTTGTGGGAAGCAGAGGAAATCGATATCCAATTAGGTGAGTGTGATTGATTAAATGTTGTGTGCTTTCTGGAAAGGGCACAACTCGCACAAATGATTATACATAAGTGTAAACAATGATAAGATGACTGGGAAAGTAACTTTTGATTCAGGGTTCAGTGTTTATGGTAGACTTACTAATGATGCCGATATTGGTTTGAGTAATGAGCTTTTATAAACTCTAACAGCTGCCACTGTCTATGCCATTTGGAGCCGTGATAGTCTGTCTGGCCCCCCAACATTCAGAACCAGTTGCATTTCATTACATCCTGGACATAACACAAACATAATGTCATAACAAACATAAAGATAATAAAAGAATGAAACAATGGAAAATGGACCAATTGAATCATATGCACGAAGGTAAATCAGTGATGTTTTAGTGAATTGTGACTAAAATTCAATGCAAGTTATCCAGTAATCATGTGATACAACAGATTAGATTTATCATATGATGAACAGCATGGCCGATTCAATCTCTGATTATGAATAATTTATAATATAGTTTTTACTTTTATAACATGTGAAGGTAGAATATTTTCTCCCGGAAAGGTATATCTAAGTGTCCTCTTGCTGCAGCTAAAGGATATCGCAATCCAATGGTATTTTGCAGAAACAACTTGAGCATGATATATTCATCAGCAAAACCTGATGCACTGAGATGATACTGGTGGGGTGTATATATTCCAGCTAAGCTTAATAAAATTGAACATAATTGATGAAATAATTAACTGATCTCATGATAATGATTGAAGAGAGCAGTACATTTTTTTAAAGGAAAACGTCACAGCAACAAGTGCTGGAATTTTCTTTCATGAATAAAACACAACAAAATTGTATCAAAGGGAATGGTACAAGTGTAAATACATGATTGAAGAAGACTGGATTTCAGAAATCGAAATAACACTTCCTTCTGATATTTATGTCAGTATATTTGACTGTTAGTTTATCGACAATCCTAGTTAGCATTTTGCAGTTTTAGACTAAGAATGTTGAGATGTTGATCTGTAAAAGCAGATGGATTGAGCTGATGATATTAATAGGTTGCATATAGCATTAAGGTAAGATTTCAACAGTTAAAACTTATATTGTAAAGGGATCACTACTAAAGAACTTCTGAATCGTCCGAATATATGGAAAAGACTATTTATGATAACTCCCAATTATGCTTATCTTAGTTATTACACAATTAATTAATATCAAATGTTAAGGAAACGGGTCAGACTTTGTTTAAGGTATAATGGGTCAGACTTTCAATTTGGCACGACAGAAATACCCGGGGACTACCAATATTGATTGATTAACAAACTAGAGAAACTGGAGCATAACAGCAAGGAAAGTCATGTGAGGAGTTATATGTAAATGTACCTGGTATCATTTGTTTCATTTGGCGTTGGACAGAAGGAAATGAGATAGTTGGCAGCACTGTCACATATGAAAGCGCCGACCTTATTATCATAGACATAACTGTACGCCGTGGGACACGCCTTTTTGAACACGTTAGCGTAGTTTGAAGCCTTACACTTATCAGGTGAACTGTAGTTGCCGGTACAACAATACTGAGGATCACCAAAAGCCACGCAAGCACTCTTACAAGCCACCCCTTCCCCCTGAACTTATCTTTAGCTCGGATGGACACACGCTGTTGACGTCCATACTACACTCTGTCCTTGAATAGTTGAGTCCACCTAATGGGGAGATCATGATCGGCAAGTTATAACCATCAACCATGCTAATGTCAAAGAAATCCCTTCCACCAGAACCATCGATCGAGAACTCAGCTAGAGTTGCTCCCCCTACAGATCTACTGCCCGTACATTCCAGCCTACAGGAACCACAATCGCCCGTGAGGCAAGTGAAGTTTCCAAAAGAGTCTTTGACACATTGAGTCCTACCATAGAACCAACCGGTCCAAGAGGATGGTATATTGATGGTTGTAGTTTCGCCTTTCCGAAGTTTAACTAGTGGTTGGAACATGAGTAGCGGTGTTGGATTTAATGTCAGGCCATACTGTCTGGTTACATCTGTTAAGTAATGTTACTGTTGCGGATGAAACTACTCCTGTAAAATCAAATTATATACACCAGGTTATACACATGATGTATAGAACAGCTTGTAAAGTTGATCAAGTACAAATTTGTTACCTGAAATTAGTAGATGTGGAATCAAGAAAGCCAAAAGGGAGATTGATGAGCAGACTACTCTGGACATTTGGTTTTGTATTAATAATATGTCAGATTTTTCAGTCATACAAAAGAAAGGGACCAAGATTATCCAAAAGATTGTTACAATCATTATGTAATTAGTTCGAATTCTCAGTTGATTATGAATAATTTATCATATATAAAAGTGATGGCTATATTGAGACAAGGTTGAAAACAATCAATACACATGAAGACACTAAGTTGAACTATGTAATAGCAACAATTCAATATTTCAACAGAATACAAATAATATCAAGCTATGATCATTATCCCCGACGTGAAGGGCTATCATTTAGAAATAATAGCTATGATCATTATCCCTGAACTGAAGCTTAGATTCAAATCGCAACTGATCAAACTTCAAGAAAAGCAATTTTAAAAGAACAAGAAGCCCATGATATATAACAAATAGAAGTACTGTGATCATTAAATTAACAATAAAACAAACACACTAAAAGCTTCGAACAACATTATGGTACAAGAAGACTGTAAAGAAATTACCATGGTTGAATCCTACATGATATGCCCTTGGAAAAGTGATTACAAAATCGCCTGGGTTCTGAACTAACCTAAGAATTAAAATCATAATATATTAAAATCATTAATTTCCTTATTAGATTTTGTAGTCTTACTTGCCGAATGTGACATATCAGCGGCTGATTTTGAGGGGAACATGATAGCCCAATTTAGTTTATATAACATAAACTTGATATATAAACATAAGTTCACACAAGCACAAGTTCACTTACAATATTCAATTCAAGCTCACACACTGAGAAACTACATAAAACATATAAAAAGAGATGGAATACCTTGATGTAGAATCGTAAATTAAGCCCAAGCTCTGAATTAGACCCAAATCAAACCAAACTAACCCTGGAAAAAAGATAAACCAATTAATTTGAGAATTTAACCAAAAAAACAAATCACAAAACCCCTAATTCAAATAAAAACCCTAGTTTTCTTTAAAACTTGAACCCGCAGACCCATACGCATCGATTTGTAAAAGTTTAACTCTGAATTGAATAAAATCGACTTTATTATACCCTTAATGTAGAGAATGGCGGAGAGAGAGCAGGAGGGAACTAGATGAGAGAGAGAGAAGGTAGTGAGAGAGAGATCCAGAGGAGAAATAGAGTATATTGACTTTTCGAAATTTTTTAATGTACCGCCTGTTTGACAAAAATTGACGCTTCCCCAAATTTTAGCCAAATTTTAGCCGCCTTGTTCAATTTACCTCATATTTTGTTTTTAACTTTTTTTAAATAAATTATTATCATAATAAATTGTAACTAAATTATTTAAAAATAATGTCACTACCTACAATTTAAAACTCAAACAGCAAATTAATTATATCAAAATTAGTTAAATTTAAAATTAAATAATATGATTAATTTATTTTATATTTTTTTAAAGATAAATTTTTATATATTAATATAATGTTAATTTAATATTTAAAACAAAATAATCATTATTCACTTATTTCAAAAAAGTAACATTTTTAAATTATTACTTAAATATAATGTAAAATTAAATAATTTAAATTCACATATTTTAAATATATCTTATTATTTGTAAAATGATAATATTTTATTCATTAATACCCTATGGTAACACATCTTAAAATATGTTGCAGTGTGTAACATTTTCTATCTATGGTAACATGTTGAAAAGGCTATGGTAACATCAAATGTGCGATGTTGCAGTAGACAAAAATAAGCATAGCTAATGTAACATTAAATTGTAACACTCATGATCAAACTATTGCGATAGGCCATCTATGGCGTAGTGACCCCTGCCCCTGAGCCAGAGTCGGAGATGCCTAAGACTGTTCCTGTCAGTATTGGTGGCAAGTTAGCCCAGGACCGAGACTTTGTACTCCCGCATTCCTGAGTTGGGAGCTTTGGTAGATAGGTTGATTCGAGACTCTAGGCAGAGGACCTCAGTGGTGGTGGAGGAATGGAGAGCTAGGATTCAGTTGGTGGAGCAGGTTGCCAGGAGGAGATTGGATGAGGGGCCATCCACTAGTGATGCTGATGCTGAGGCCCGGAGGCTGCATAAGATCATTCGCTGGATGTTGGTTGTGTTGAGAGAGATCCTAGATGATTAGACGGGACTGTTGGTTGAGCCCGTAGATTGTTGTTGTTTTCAGCGCCGGTAGGCTTTGGGATACTTGGTCAGATGCCGGGATCCCTTTTTCATTTATCTTGTTGTATTTCAGACCAGTGTAGTAATAGTAGTAGTTGGAAGTTAGGGGTAGATAGGGGGATGTTTTCCAGTTTTTCCTCTGTTTAACCCTGCTATTTATTGTACCTTGTTTCAGAACCTTAAAATCCAGAATATTTCCTATGTAACCCTTGATTTAAATAAATCTATTATCTTGCTTTCCTTTGTGCACCTTGTTTATCTTATAAACTGTTCTCAATGCCATGTTTTAAATACAACCATGTTTTCGTACAACCATGTCTAAAGATCGTAAAACCCTATTCCGTGCCATGATAAAACAACACTGATATGAGAATTATGTAGTAATAGGATTGCATGTGCAAATTGGGTAAAACTTAAAACCCACAAAAGAGATTTCATAAAAATTGTTGTTATATATGCCATGCTATCGTATTGCTAAGTAATTGCTCAATCAGGTTTGTAAGAAATGGCCAACTCACCAGATCACCAAGAAGAAGAAATTCCCACCCAAGACCCAGAAATAAACCCAGAAACCACTTTGATGAGCAGACTTGCTCAGCTTTTGCAACAACCTGTGGCCCCAAAAGTTGGAAATTTCAAGCACTTTCAATCTGTTCACCCTCCAGAGTTCTTAGGTTTGCCAGATCCGATTAAAGCACAGTCGTGGTTGAGAGAGATGGAAAAAGCCTTTGAGCTAGCCGAAGTTAAGGACGATAAGAAAGCTCAGTACGCAAGTTATTATTGAGGGATGAAGCAAGTTTCTGGTGGGAGTCTTCTAAGGCGTTGTTGGAAGGCAAAGACTTATCTTGGGAGAAGTTTACTGAGATGTTTTGGAAAAATATTTGCCAAGTTATATGCAAGATCAGTTGGAGATGAAATTTTTGGATCTTAGACAGGAGGAAATGTCGGTAGCAGAATATGAGGTGAAGTTTTCGGAGTTGGCAAGGTTCGTGCCAGAATACGTGAATACTGAAGCAAAGAAGGCTAAGAGGTTCCAGCAGGGACTTAAGCCGTGGATTAGGAGTCAAATAGCAATGTTGGAGATCAAGAACTATGCTGCTTGGTTCAAAGGCAATGATAGTGGAAGGTGAGCGGGAAGCTGCTCGAAGAGAAAATGAAGGAAGAAAGAGGAAGTTTGAAAGCTCTGAGCAAGAGCAAGGAAGTTTCAAGTTCAGAGGAAAGTTTGGAAAGAATGGTGGAGGTCAGAACAAAAAGTTTCAGAAGTTTAGACCGGGAATGGAGCTCAGAAGAACCGTTTCCAGAAAGCTGGACAACCGGGAAAGGATAGCAGGCCCCAGATGCAAGAATGCAGGAACTGTGGAAAGAGACACCCGGGGAGGTGTAATAAGCTGGATATAACATGTTTTAAGTGCAACCAGAAGGGGCATTATTCTTCAGAATGTTCAAATGAAATAAGGAAGCCTGATTTGGCTTGTTTCAAGTGTGGCAAGGTAGGCCATATGGCTAGAAATTGCAAGGAGCCTGTGCAGAAGGCTAATGTTCTCAGAATTGCTGGACCGCCGTCTCTCCCAGCACCATCAGCTCAACCCAGAGCTAGGACCTTTAACATGTCAATGAAAGATGCGGTGCAAGATGTGGACGTGGTAGCAGGTATGCTTGTTATAAACTCAGTAGAAGTAAAAGTTTTGATGGATTCTGGAGCAACCAGATCTTTTATTTCTGAAAGCATTCTTGATAAGTTAAATTGTGTTGCGTACCCTCTAGAGCCTAATTTGATTATAGAGGTAGCAAATCAAGAGAAAGTTGTTGTTAATAAGATTTGTCCCGATTGTGATGTGTCTATAGAAGGTCGGCACTTTTCTGCTGACTTAATTCCTTTTAAGTTAGGAGAATTTGAGGTTATTCTAGGAATGGATTGGTTGTCAAATCATGAGGCGCAAATAGAGTGTAAAAGTAAGAAAGTGAAGTTAAAAACCAAGGATGGTGAGGAAGTGATATTTAAAGGAAAGAGGCAAGAGAAGAAATTTCTAACGGTTATTGAGGCGAGAAGATTAATGCGTCAAGGATGCGAAGTTTATTTGGCTCATGTCATGGATGTGGAGAAAGAATCTGTAAGGATCGACGATATTCCGGTAGTAAGAGATTTTCCGGACGTGTTTCCTGATGAATTGCCTGGACTACCTCCAGACAGAGAGATCGAGTTTACGATTGAATTGGCTCCTGGTACGGAACCAGTGTCGAAAGCTCCCTATCACATGGCGCCGGTTGAAATGAAGGAATTGGCAGCCCAGTTGCAAGAATTGTTGGACAAAGGAGTAATCCGACCGAGTGTATCCCCGTGGGGCGCACCAGTGTTGTTTGAAAAGAAGAAGGATGGAAGTATGCGATTATGTATCGATTACCGTGAACTGAATAAGTTGACGATCAAGAATAAGTACCCTCTACCGCGGATCGATGACTTGTTTGACCAATTGAAAGGAGCTTCGTGTTTCTCAAAGATTGATTTAAGATCTGGGTATCATCAACTAAAGATCAAAGCGGAAGATATACCCAAGACAGCGTTCCGAACAAGATACGGACATTATGAGTTTTTGGTGATGGCATTTGGCTTGACGAATGCGCCAGCTGCATTTATGGATCTTATGAACAGAGTGTTCAAGCAGTATTTGGACAAGTTCGTGATTGTGTTTATTGACGATATACTTATTTATTCCAAAACGGAGGAAGATCATAAGGAGCAATTGAGGATTTCCTTGGAAATTCTGCGAAAAGAGAAGCTGTATGCAAAGTTTTCAAAGTGTGAATTTTGGCTAAAAGAAGTGCAATTTCTTGGTCATGTAGTTAATAAAGAAGGAATTAAAGTGGACCCAGCTAAGATAGAAGCTGTAATGAATTGGGAAAGACCCAAGACTCCGACGGAAGTCAGAAGTTTTCTGGGATTAGCCGGATACTATAGAAGATTTGTGCAAGATTTCTCAAAGATCGCAGTTCCATTGACAAAATTGACGAGGAAGAATGAGAAGTTTATTTGGACAGAAAAGTGTGAGGAAAGTTTCCAAGAGTTAAAGAAGAGATTGGTAACCGCCCCTGTGTTGGTATTACCAAATGATAAAGGTGAATTTGTGATATTCAGTGATGCTTCCTATAAAGGACTTGGATGCGTGTTAATGCAACACGGGAAGGTGATAGCATACGCGTCAAGGCAACTCAAACCGCACGAGCAAAAGTATCCAACGCACGATTTGGAATTGGCAGCAATAGTGTTTGCCCTTAAGATTTGGAGGCATTATTTGTACGGGGAAAAGTGCGAGATTTATACGGACCATAAGAGCTTAAAGTATATCTTTACTCAGAAAGAACTGAATATGCGACAAAGAAGGTGGTTGGAATTGATCAAAGATTATGATTGCGCGATAAACTATCATCCTGGAAAGGCAAATGTGGTAGCCGATGCTTTAAGTCGAAAGGAAAAGTTGAATATGTTAACGTCATCAGAAGAATTAATCAAGGACTTTGAAAAGATGGAAATAGTGGTGCAGACTCCAGAATGTGGAGGTGAAGCCATTTATGCAATGCTTGTTTCAACCTGAAATTTTGAAAAAGATTAGATGCTGTCAAGAGCAGTGATGAATCGCGAAAGGAATAGTTGACGGCGAAGAAGAAATTAAAGCTCAAAAGGATGGAAAAGGGATATACCGTTTTAACTCACGTATTTGGATACCTGATGTTGTGGAACTAAAGCACTGAGATTTTGCAAGAAGCGCATAACTCGAGATTTTCAATTCACCCTGGAAGTACGAAGATGTACCAGGATTTGAAAGGAAATTTTTGGTGGCCAACATGAAAAAGGAAATTGCAGAATGGATAAGCAAATGTTACACGTGCCAAAGAGTTAAAGCGGAAACATCAAAGGCCAAGTGGATTGCTTCAGCCACTGGACATACCTGAATGGAAATGGGAACATATCGCATGGATTTCGTGGTAGGATTACCTAAAACCAAGTCTAATCATGATGCGATTTGGGTGGTAATTGATCGACTGACAAAGTCAGCACATTTCTTGCCGATAAACGAAAGGTTTTCATTAGAGAAGCTGGTCAAAATGTATCTGGATGAAATCGTGATGCGTCACGGAGTTCCTGTATCTATCGTGTCTGATAGAGATCCAAGGTTTAATTCGAGATTTTGGCGACAATTCCACGATCATTTGGGAACGAAATTGAAAATGAGTACGGCATATCATCCGCAGACAGACGGACAAAGTGAAAGGACAATTCAGACAATTGAGGATATGTTGCGAACCTGCGCAATAGATTTCAAAGGAAATTGGGACGATCATTTGCCCTTAGTTGAGTTTTCCTACAACAACAGTTATCATGCAAGTATTGGCATGCCGCCTTATGAAGCGTTGTATGGAAGAAAGTGTAGATCCCCTACTTATTGGGACGAAGTTGGTGAGCGCAAGTTAATTGGCCCCGAGCTAGTGCAGCAAACGAAGGAAAAAGTTGAAATGATACGAAAGAGATAATTGCAGCTCAAGACCGACAGGCAAAGTACGCGAATCAAGAGCGGAAAGATGTGTAATTCAAAACTGGAGACAAGGTCTCGTTGAAGATATCTCCTTGGAAAGGTTTAACTCGATTTGGAAGAAGGAAAGCTAAGTCCAAGGTACATTGACCCATTGAAGTATTGCGATAAGTTGGAAAGGGCGTATGAATTAGCGCTACCGCCGCAAATGCAACATCTGCACAATGTATTTCATGTATCTCCTCCTAAAGAAGTATAAATGCTTGATGCGAGCCATGTGACGAGTTGGAACCAGTAGAAATCAACCAGATTTCCTCATGTGGAACACCCAGGTGCGAATTTTGATCGAAAATAAAGGACGATTAGAAACTAAAGTGGTACCTCTAGTTAGAGTGTTGTGGAGAATCCACTAGTCGAGGAATCGACCTGGGAATTAGGAAGCGAAATGAAGAAAAGTATCCCCATCTATTTACTTAGATTAGATTTCTGGGACAGAATCCTTTTAAGGAGGGTAGATTGTAACAACGAGAATTTTGCGTCGTAATTAAGAAAGTAAAGTATGTGTATGTGATGAGATTATGTGATTAAGTGGTGATTATTGTCTTATCTGTATTACTAGAGTTAAGGAGCGTGGATAAAAACGTTCCAATTTAAAGAGTCAGCTTAAAGTCAAGCTGTGGTTCGGGCTCGTCATAGGTAGAACGGAACCCGTCCTAGTATGAAAATAAACTAATATAAAATGTGAATTATATGTGAAGTAAATGAATGAAGTATTTGTCTTAAGAGACGTGTTGATTGGCAAAGGTAATGAGAAGCGTATTCGAAACGCTGAGCGTCGGGCGTCAGGCTGAACGTGACCCGGTACGCGTATAAAAGAGAATAAAGATTAAAGAGGGATAGATTCTATGATCAGACCTGAAGTCGTTATGTGACTATATGTGTGTGATT
The DNA here is from genome assembly GCF_009905375.1 of Apium graveolens. Lineage (NCBI taxonomy): Eukaryota > Viridiplantae > Streptophyta > Magnoliopsida > Apiales > Apiaceae > Apium > Apium graveolens. The sequence continues at coordinate 20,401 of NW_027420503.1, forward strand.
GCTTGACTGTGTGCATGATTATATGTTCTGTGTTAATTTCTATGAATTTTAAAGGAATTATGTGATTTACATAAGGGTTTATTTAACCTTCGTGCATTTTTATAAAATCATCTGAGATGGATAAAACATGGGATTCAGTTCTGTTATCTGCGTAGAGGTCTTAGAGACTTTTTAAAAATGAAAGTGAATTTAATTGTGGGTCTTTGCATTTTTAAATTGATTTTATGTGGAAAAGGTATTTATTAAAGCGAGTTTGCGAAATTCATATAAAATTCAACCGCTCGCTAAATTCTTATTATGAGTAATGGATGAAAGCTAATTTCGAGACTACGTGTTAAATTGTCATTTCAATAATTCTCGACCTTTCCGAGAGAGAAATATTTTTATTTTGACATTTTGCTTACATTTGAGTAAAAGAGAAACAAATGCAATTAAAAAGGGAGTTAATTAGATTACCATTTTGCCCTTAGTGTTGGTGGCGTATAAATTACTCCTTCCTCCCCATTTTCTTCTTCTTTTCCGTGCACTCACCTCTTTTCTCTCCTCTTTTTCTTTCACTCTCTCTCTCTCACTCGAAACAACTCTCTCTCGGCTCTCTCTTCAATTTCTCTCGGTATACCTCCTTTTTCCTTGATCAAACTTATCAATCATCCCTAATTCTTCTTGATAAACACTTATGTGTAGGTAGAAGTATGTGTATGTGTGTATTGGTGCTTGCATGCCGAAGTGTGTGTGTGTTTTTTGGGTTCGGTTTTGAGCAAGAACCGAGGGCTTGCTTGATTAGTTTCGTTATCCTATGATTATTGTGCTGAAATCAGTTTGCATGTGGTGTTGATGCATTTCTTTTGAGAAATCGGGGGTTCAGTGGTTGGACACCCTCGAATGAGGGCAACCACCGTGAAGCCACTCTCCACCGGTGATGAACTCCGGTGAACGGGTGGTGAGCTATGATGTTAAAAACTGAGCTATAGAACACCTTAAGATCACTTAATTATGTTTGCATGTGGGGTGTTTTGATTAAAAGGCGAATGGCCCTTACTATTTTAAGGAAATCAAGTTGATATATGAAATGCATGAGTCATTGATTTGATGTTGAAATATAGGTGGATTTGTGATTCAAGAATTAAGAATATAAAGTTGCATGATGTTTTTGAAAAAGGCCGAATGGTTTTAATCTTTAAGGTTGTTTGATTGAAATTAACTTGTTTCAAATGATGAGGGATTGTATTAGAGTAAAAGGAATGAAAAATATTGTTGCATGCTAAGTTTAGGTTCGAATTTTTGTGTAATAAGAAAGGAAATTGATTTTTGTGGATAATCTTGGTAAACATAAGTATAAATGGACTAAAAGTGATTGCATGTTAGTTTTAAAAACGGATCAAGCACTGTGCATGTCAATGATTTGTCCTTAGGATGTGAATTTGAGTTATTGCCGAATGAAATGAGTTAAATAGATTAATTGATGAATGAATGGATGTATGTTGTAATTTAGATAAAAATCAATTGTGTTAAGGAACTAGTTGGCTTACGTGATAAAGATAAAGTGTTGATATTGTGCTAAGTTAACATTGAATTGCATGTGAGCATGTATGTATGTTTTGGTTCGAATGGTTGTTGATCAAGAAAATGGTGCTAGTTTAAATGTGGAATCATGTTAGAACTAAAGTTGTATGGTGTAATTTGAGAAATTTGATTGTATATAGTATAATTATGGTTCGGATTTCTATGATTAAAACTAAGGAGAGTGGTTCTTTAAAGGTTGTTAATTGAGATACGTGTTTATGTGAATTAAAGTGAGTATTTGCTTGATTTTATGGTGGGTATTTGCAATAAGGCCGAATAGGCCATAAGAAAATAAAGGTCAAAACTTGATTTTGGTAATTGAAAGAATGATTGAGTGTTATAGGTGAAAATCTTTGATTTTGCTTGATGTTTTGATCGAATTAAGGAATAAAAGAAAGGAATTAAGTCGATTGATAAAAGTGATAGTATGCACGTAAATGTTGGTTGAAAATGTGTCTAGTACTCGTAAAAGAGTAGTGTTAGTGTGATTTGAGAAATAGCCTAGGTCAAGCGAGTACGCTTTGATTGCTAGGTATATAGGATATAAAAACTACGAGAAAGAATTGTGCTATGTGCTATGTGTTGTGTTCTTATTTGTATAAGCTATACTCGTATTAGTTCGAGTCAAGAATATAATCGAGTTATCGTATAGAGTGATCGTTCCAGGAACGAGAGTTGGAAATCTAATTAAGATTTCTGGTTTTTATTGTAGATTCGGAGGCGTGAGGGCATTCGGGCTAGGAAAGGGAAAAGTATATTAGGTGGCAGTAGTTCAACCTCAGGAAAGCAATTTCAGGCAAGTAACTCTGATTACTTGTGTAATGATTATAAGGAAATGTTTGTTCATACCATGTAGAGTATTGAACTGTTAAAGTATGAAACCCTTGCTTTATGAAACCCTGATATTGATTTAAAGTACCCTTTGTTCTTGATAACCTGTATTGATAATCCTATTGATCTCACCGTTGATAATCTGCCTTTCTGTTCAAGTTTCCTATAATGCCATGATCATATTGAACCTTTAATTATCTTCGTTAACTTTGTTTAATGATAACCTGTTTCTCTTGATCGCCTAATGATCCCTAAGTTATTTCTGATCCTTCAAATTTAGTATCTTATTAACCTTGATACAGAATTCTTGAGAATTGTTCCTTGCGTATCTTTGATTCACTCCCTGAACTTTGTTTCTTTAAAATCTGAATTAAGAATGAGTTTCGACTTGAAAGAGTCCGAATGATTTCAAAGGCTTGGTAATGATAAATGAATTTTAGAAAACCTATTGTTTTCCAACTCAAGGTTTTCCAAATGACATTCCTGATGGATTGGATTGAGACGTAAGAGGCTAGTGGGACTAGTCCAGTCATGGTAAGAGGCTAGTGGGACTAGTCCAATTTAAGGCTGAAATTATGTCGAAGGTACCTTAAAGACCGGAAATGGAGGTCGATACGGGCTGATCACCCGTATATAATGAAATGGAAAGATAAGTGATCCAATCAAGGGTTCTAAATGATTATTTAAGAAAAGGAACTGAAACTTTTATTCAGTAAATTGATTTTTGGAAATGAAAATGGTTTATACTGTTTGAAAAGAGTTGATTATGTTATTGTGGAGCTTAGAGCTCAGAACCCTGATTCCTGAAATTGTTGATCATATAATGATTCTATATCTTGAAATACTGTTGCTTTCCTCTACCGAAAGATCTATTTTGATCCTATAATGATTTGTGTTGAATGTCGGCTTTCATCATGTTTCGAGCCTTGTTTCTTGAAAGCCCAGTTATTCTTCAGATACTTTTCCTTATCTCAAAGAAAGCAAAAAAAAAAAATTGAATATACGCAAATCTGCCACCTAGATTTAGCTAAATAGAATGCCCTATTTGTTCAAAGCATATTGAGAATTGTTATTGTAGAACTGCTATTTAGTTACTTGCTGAGTTTTATACTCATTATTTTGTCTTAATCTAACCATGGCAGTTAAGCAAGAAAGATGGCCAGGCTTAGGCGCACTGCTCATAAGAGCGTACCTGGTGGTCCCTACCATGTTGAGGGCTTTCAGTTGCCAGAGCAGGTAGTACAGGTTATGAGTGAGCTCGCGCCTAGTAAAGAGGTGTTTAAAGATACAATGGGTTATCTGTCGGTTCCCAGCCGGAATCGATATTGATTATTTAATAATATTTTGGGTTTGTAAGTTATATTTGGTGATTGGTAGTTGTAATCTTGTCTCATACTTTATCCTGTTGATCCTGTTAGTAGTTAATCGGGGTTTATGCATATTTAATTAGTAGATTAGAGGTGTGTGAGTCCTCATTTCCTAACCCCGAGATTGAGGGTTGTCACAATTCCTCAATCTGAGATCAATAGGAAAATCCTCAGAGCAATGCCAAGACGTTTGGCTCCAAAGGTTACCATTCTGCAGGATTCAAACACTGCTTTTGACTATGGATACTCTAAACACTATTCAGTGAATTGGAAGAATTCGAAAATCAGCTACGTAGATATGATGAAGAAGATGAAGCTCCTCGTAAGAAAACTCTTGCACTTAATGCAGATGCAGATGAGTCTCCTGATGATTCTGATGAAGAGGATTGCTCTTCTAACAAAGAAAGTTTCATAAATTTCTTGCCAACGGAATGTTTCCAAACCGACCTATGAAGTCCACAGTTTCCGAAGAGGACTTCAAATCTAATCCGAGAAAGGAGGGTCAAAGTGAATCAAAGTAAGGATACTTGTTTTGAGTGTGGAAAGAAAGGGGCACTTCAAAGGACTGCTACAAGCTGAAGAACAAAAAGAAGGCATTAATTACCTGGAGGTGATGATGAATCTGATGTGGAGATCCTGATTCAGACGATGAAGTTGCTCAACTTTGCTTTACTGGGACTAGAGGACAACTCCAGTGATATGATGAGGTACAGAATATTAAGTATAATTCAATATATCTTCGTCTATTTTAAATTTGCAAGTCCAGGTTTAAGAAGTTGAAAGAAAAGAATGCTTAATTTAAAGCAAGCTTTAAGTGAAGTTCTTAGTGAAATGGATGACCCCATGAAGGAGAAGCCCTAGTTGCTGAGAACGATCATTGCTTGAAAGGTTTTCAAACTTACTGAAGAAAATCAATATCTCAAAACTGAGATGGAGATGAAGGATGTATGCCTTGAAGCCTTGAAGAAAGAGTCAATATCTGTTGTAAATCCAGAAAACCATTAAAGAAGAAAAGTGCTCTCCTGACCCCTTGTTCCTGAATTAAAGCAGAAAGTCGAAACAGTTTGAAAAAGGATTTAGCTAAATGTTTTCATGGAGAAGGAACTTTGAATGCTCTTCTTGGTGAATAAAATCTTCTCTGGATAAAGGAGGTTTAGGCTGTGAGTCAATCAAGAAACATCATTTCAAGGCGGTCATAAGTGAGCTCCTATGAAATATAAGATGCCTTATGAGAAACGTCGAGATTGTGGCAAAGCTGGCCACCCTACAGCTGAATCTAGATTATGTGGTACTCAAGGACCACTTCTCTAACTTATCTTATACATTGTCTACTGATATAAATCTGCTAATACTTCTGTTAATATTGTTCAGATGTAGATTAAGAAATCAGATAGACATTTAATAAGATTTGTGATACTAACCAACCAGGACCCAAGTTTAAGTGGGTACCTAAGTGATAAAGCAATTCTTGCAGGTTTGTTTGAAGGTCCATATTTCATGAAATAAATTGGATCATCGACAGTGGTTGTTTACGTCACATGACAGGTGATAATCCAAGTTTCTATCTCTAGGTTGCCAAGGGAAGGTGGCTTAAGTTACTCATGGAGATTCAAACACCCGTCAGAATTATTGGAAAAGGTACCATTGGTAATGACAGGTTTGCTATTTCTAATGTTCGTTTAGGTTGATTGGTTGTGAAATATATCTTATTAGTGTAAGTCAACTCCACTGATGCTGGTCATAAGGTTAGTTCGATAAGGATGTATGTTATATTGGTACTAAGACTAACGAGTTTGCTTTAGTTGCCAAAAGAAAAGGGAATATTTTTGTGTTAGATTTTGATGAACAGCAGGAGGAAATTTGTCTTGCTACTGTTCAAGATTCAGCAGTATCTTTGGCATCGACGTCTAGGCCATGTTTCACAGGATCTTCTCGGAAGATATCTTCTCATGATCTGGTTCGAGGTCTACCAAAGCTGAAGTACAAGAAAATAGAACCTTGTTCAGCTTGCCAACTTGGAAAACAGGTGAAAACTTCCTTTACTGCTAAGAATAAAGTATCAACTTATGTTCCTTTACAGCTTCTTCATTTAGATCTTTTCGGTCCAGAAAGGTACGTAAGCTTGGGAGGTAAGAATTATGCCTTTGTTATAGTTGATGATTATTCTCGTTTACTTGGGTATTATTTTTACGAACTAAGGATGAGCTTTTGTTGAGTTTAAGGATCTTATTACTAACCTTGAGGACTAAGATTCATTTAAGCTCAAGACTATTCGTAGTGATCATGGAGGGTGAATTCAAGAAGGATTTCATACCTTCTGCAATCGAGAGGAATCACTCATGAATTCTCAGATCCTCGAACTCCTCAGCAGAACGGAGTAGTAGAACGCAAGAACAGAACTCTACAGGAAACTGCCAGAACTCTACTGCATGAGAGTAAGCTTCCAAGAAAATTTGGGCTGAAGCGGTACACACCTTCCTGTTATGTTTTAAATAGAGTACTTATTCGTCCTATTTTGCTTAAAACTCCGTATGAATTGCTTAAGAAAAGGACTCCTAATATTAGTTATTTTCGAGTATTTGGTTCCAAGTGTATTTTATTTTAAGATACTCAAAAATAATTGAGGCAAGTTCGATGCGAAAATCTACGGAAGGAATTCTCTTGGGATATTCTACAACAACCAAAGCTTATCGTGTTATAATGCTGGTCAAGAACAAAGTAGAAGAATCTCATCAATATTACGTTCAATGAATCCTCAAGAAATATATCTCAAATTGATGAAGACACTGTGTATCTATCGTCTCATTCCCAAATGAGACAGTCTCATTCTGAAAAGAAGTCAGTCTCATTCTGATAAATTAAACAGTCAAGACTCTCCAGGTCCATCTTAGTCTTCTGATAATTCTTCAGATTACTCAAGCTTCAGATGAATCTTCTGGCTCTCCAAAGACTCCCGATAGTGTTTCAAATGTGAATTCTGTTACTCCTTTGGATAAATCTTCACAAGCGGAAATGAGGCAGGGGTCTCTTTTGAATGAGACAACTCTTATTCATTTCCAGGCAGACAATTCTAATGAGGAGAGATGAGTAATATTCAACTTCCTAACTCTTCTAGGACTGTGACAGAATCATCCACCAGATAATCTTCTTACGATTTAGATCAAGGAATTTCTACGCGAAGCAGGCTTCATAACTATGTGATTATGTGCTTTTGTTGCTGAATTTGAACCGAAAATGCTCAAGAAGTTGTTGCAAATGAAATGTTGGTCGGTTGCCATGCAAGAAGAATTGAACCAGTTGAACGTTGTCAAGTCTGGGAACTTGTCTCTCCTCCTTCTAATGCAAAATCATTGGTACCTCGTTGGGTTTTTCAAGAACAAGAAGGATGAAGTTGGAAATATCATTCGAAATATAAGCTCGGTTGGTTGCTCAGGGATACAACCAGCAGGAAGGAATCGATTACGATGAGACATATGCTCCAGTAGCTCGTTAGAAGCTATTCGAATCTTAATGGCCTTTGCAGCTCACAAGAAGTTCAAGCTCTATCAGATGGACGTCAAAAGTGCATTTCTAAATGGCTATCTCAAGGAAGAAGTCTACGTGAAGCAGCTCTCCAGGTTTCATTCACGAGAAGTACCCTAACTATGTTTACAAGCTCAAGAAATCTGTCTATGGATTGAGACAGTCCCCTCGCTGTTGGTATGAACGTCTCAGTCAATTTCTTGTGAACAATGGTTTCATTCATGGTACACTCGATCCAACTCTCTTTATTTTTCATAAACGTGATAACTTCTTTTAGTACAAGTTTATGTTGATGATATAGTATTTGGATCTTCTAACGAATCTTTGTGTAAGTGGTTTTCGATTGCATGCATAAGGAATTGATATGAGTTAGATGGGTGAATTGCAGTACTTTCTAGGTTTGCAAATTAATCAGTCTAATGCAGGAATATTTATTCACCAAGGCAAGTACATAAAGGATCTACTCAAAGATTTTGCACTTGATCATGTCACACCTAAATCAACTCCGAATGAGTACTTCAGTTAAACTTACAAAGGATGAACAAGGTACACCTGTATATGTCACTAAATATCGAGGTATGATCGGCTCGTTATTATATTTAACTGCTTCTCGTCCTGATATTATGTATAGTGTTTGTCTTTGTGCTCATTTTCAATCTCAACCGAAGAATCTCATCTGAATGCAGTTAAACGGATTTTTTCAATTATCTTAAGGGAACTAGAGAGTCTTGGAATATTTTATCCTAGTTTCTACTTCTTTTAACTTAATTGGTTTTTCAGATGTTGACTATGCAGGGTCACAGGTTGATTAAAAAAGCACAAGTGGTGCTTGTGAATTTTTAGGAGATTGTTTAGTTGCATGGCATAGTAAAAAGCAAACTTCAGTAGCTCTTTCTACCGCTGAAGGAGAATACAATTACAGCATGGAAGTTGCTGTGCTCAAATTTTGTGGATGCAACAAACATTGCAGGATTTTGGTATTTCTTACTCAAATATTCCTATATATTGTGATAATACCTGCAATTAATATCTTAAAAAATCCTGTCATGCATTCTCCGTACTAAGCATCTGATGTTCATCACCATTTTCTACGGGATAATGTTTCTAAAGGTAATATTGAGCTTATTATATTTCTACTGAGAGACAGCGTGCAGATATCTTCACTAAGCCTTTAGCTGAAGATAGATTTTGTTTGATGCGTCGAGAACTTGGTATGTGTTTCTTTGTCTGATTATTCTTTGTCCCTTTATGATGAAGGGGCGGAAAATTGTTATGATGTTATGTTTTTAATACGATGATGTTTCTTTGGTTTTGATTTGGTTTTGGTTGTTTCATTTTTGGGTGTTACGTTTTTGGCTGGTGTGTTGGTGTTTGAACTTAATTGTTTGATGGATGTTTTTGGATGATTTATCTTGTTAACTGATATTCTGGACTTCGGTTTATTGTGATTAGATTCTCAATTGCAACTGGACATCCTGGTTTATGGATGGTGTTGTCTTCTGTTTTAAGTGTTTAATGTTTGAGACTGTCTCTTTTATGCATATTGATCTCGTGTCTCATTCAGTCTTAGTTATCTCATTCTCATATTGATTGCATGTATCATAAACTGCAATATATTCTGTTGTATCTAACTTGTTTTACAGGGCTTTTAGTGTTTTTGATAGGGGAGCATTTATGCTTTCTTTGTCATCATCATAAAAGGGGGAGAATGGTTAGAAGTTCAGAATTTATGATGATTTCCGAATTCAACGCATCACAGATAATAAGTGTCAGATATTGCAGAATGCAGCTGATTCAGATTTTCCCAGGAGACTATTTCTCAGGATTAGGTTTGTTAAGGTTTTGTGTAAATCTTGTTTATTCTGGATAAACCTTATCTCAAACAAACCCACCACAATTATCTTATAAATCAAGTTTAAATCTCTCAAGCCTTATCTTTACTTGATTTATCTTTTTCAAACGTACTAACAGATCAGTTTAAAAGTTTTCATTCAAATATTTTCAAACAAACTTATCTTCCACCTTATCTTGTGTTTGAAAATAAATCTGTTAGAACTTTGCTTATAAATACAACTCTTCATTTCAGATTTGTAGCCAACACTTTCACGAGAATCTTTCATCATCTGAAATCATTTTCTTGTTTCATACCCGAGATATTCATATCCAGAAAAACAAGAAACCTAGTTTGAGTTGTAATCAATTTGTTTATTCTTGTACTTGTGTATTCATATCAACTTTGTGCCGGGTTGTGGCAAGCTTGATTTCAAAGTATAGCAAGGTAGCTAGAAGGCTAAGGAATAGCAGTGGGCTAGGTAGCAAGGTAGCTTGGGAAAGGGGTTCTTTCAGGTGCTATATTTGTAATCAAGGAAAAGATTGTAAGTTCTTTTATTAAAGTTGATATAATACATTCTCTATGCTAGTTGGCATGGGGACTTGGATGTAGGCCATAGACTAGGTGTAGGGGCCGAACCAAGTGAAAACTTCTGGTGTTTTTACTTTTCAGTTTTCAGCATTCTGCATTTTATTTCTGTTGTTTATTTTCTGCAGTGTAATTGAGACTGTCTCATACCCTGTCTCATTGTAAAGGGACTGTCCCATTTGCATAAGAGACTGTCCCATTTGCCTTGACAGTTAGAATATTATTTTATCTATCGAGCCATCGAATTTCACAAGAGGCATTATGACACACATGGAGCTTTATGTGCTCCTATGTCCGCTGATATGCAAATTGCACCTCTGCATGTATCAATGTCCTTATTATAAGGCCTGCAGCAGTGCTAACTTTTTTTACTCTATTTCCGTCGAAATGTACAGTTACATGGGGTAATGAGCACTTGCTGCAATTTTAATAGTTATTTCATGATACATGTTAAACCCGTAGCAGTTTTTGTACCTAATTTTGCAAAGTAATTTGCTAGGGTGGAATCCATATCTATCTATACTATGTACCTATATTATGTATACTAGTTTAATCGCACGGTTCTCGTTAATATTTAAGAATTTATTTATCCTTTTATATTATAATTTAAAAATATTTATATAGATATATAATAATACTCCCTCGGTACCTTCCAATTGTTTACATTTCTGAATATATGTCCGACATGCATTTTAAGGTGCATAAAAAGTATAGTTATGTAACTTATTTTTATAAATTTGTTTTCCAAATAAAAGTTTAATGTTTAATTTTATTCAAAAAAAATTGTAAAAAAAAAAAATTACATAACTATACTTTATATGCACCTTAAAATGCGGGTCAGGCACTCTCTCAAAAATGTAAACAATCGAAAGTGACGGAGGGAGTAATAAATTTATAAAAAAAATACGATAACATGTGGTCGTAGCTTAGTAGAATAAGTATACTATATCTAGTAGTTTAACGATCTAGTAATTTAGTGGATATATAATATAAATTTTTTTAATGATATGATAAGGTGTGGTTGTAGTTTAGTAGGAAAAGTAGACTATGTGTGTAGTAGTTTAATAATTCAGTACTTTAGCGGATATATAACACTATTTATATATTTTCTTAATAACCAAAATTAGGGAATAACCGTTCAACACCAAATTATACTTCATTCTGGTTATTATAGCATAGATAGCAGAGATTATATTATATTATATAATATAATAACCGAAATGGAGTATAATTTATAATTTGGTTAACTCCTTTTATCCTCGATTGTGAGATCTTCTTCGTCAAATAATCAGAGTCGTTAGATCCAAATACTAAATAAATACACTACACAAGTTCTCAGGTTCGAAATCTCGTCAACAAGAAACATTTATATTATTATTTATGAAGATACATATAAGTTCCCGGGTTCGAATCCCGTCAACAACAAATATTTATATTATTTATAAAGATACATATAAGTTTTCAGTTTCGGATCTCACTCACCAACAACAAACATTTACATTATTATTTATAAATAAAATCTCATCAATCATATACTACTGATAATATTTGTACCGAACTTGAAATTCTACCCAATGAAATTATAATTATATAATCATTATTTAATGTTTAATTATTTATATAAAATTTTAATAAAATTATACAAAATAGAAAAGAAAATATATAAATATTAATTAAGACTTGTGCATTGCACGGGCCGTAAACCTTTTTTGGCTTGATTTAGAAATAGTAAAATTGATATATATCAAAGGGGGGCCAGAAAGGCTTTTCGGGAATCGGTCTGATTCTATCTCTGTTTATTATTAATATGTGAAACTTTCGTACCAAAGTAACAAATTTTGATACCCATCTAATAATAGAAATTGACTTATATTCTCTCTAAACTTTGTTTTCTAATAACTAGTGTTCATGCAAGCGTCTATTTATATTTAATTTAAAAGATATTTTTTATCAATAATTAAGTAATATTAAATAAACTATATTGAAAAAGCCAATTATAAGATAATTTTCAAATAATATTAATTAATATTAAATTATCTATAATATACAATTCGTTTCACACAAACAAAACTAATATGTTAGATTTTTATAACAAATAAAGCAATACAAGACTAGAATTATACTGGAAAATTTCATATTTGATTCCTTTTTTTTAACTACATAATTATTCTTTGCAAATACCTATTTAATATTTCATATTAATATATTAATTTCGATTTGTGTTTCGCACTACAAATACTAATTTGATATTTTTAATCTGATATGCACGGATTATCAATTATTTATACTAATAAGTAAAATCATGTTCTATTATAATACAAAAGTGTCAAATCTTGGTAATCACTAAAAAATCATAAAACTATTTTTATATTTATTTAATTAAATCCCAACTAACAGAATTTACTTCTACTCTCCATGTGGACTTTATTTTCACTTTAATTTCTATTTGTTAGTGTTCATCTAAGCGTCGATTTACTTATAAATAATCCTATTAGTAAAAGATAATATGTTAGATTTATATAACAAGTAAAATAGTTAGGTGTATAACTAGAACTAGAACTAGAACTAGATTTATAAGTCATATTAGTAAAGAAAAGAACTATACGATGGAATTTCATAATTACACTTGCTTCGATTTCTTTTAACTACATAATTTAACAAAATTTATTTATTATATTTCAATTCCGTGTTTCACACGGATTATAAGATTTAATTTATGTATATAATAAATTGATTTTATTTTTAATCTCGGTCCCGGGTCTCGTGTTTCGCACGGGTTGCCAACTAGTAACTTTTATATATTTACCTAAATCATAGATATTTGATAAACTAAGAATCAAAGAAGAAAGAATAAGATTAAATGAAAAATTATATTTTTACTAACTAGAAGTATAACTACATTTATAAGTCATATTAGTAAAAAAAATATTGTGGAATTTCATAATACACTTGCTTCAATTTCTTTTAACTGCCTAATTTAATAAAATTTATTTATTATATTTCAATGCGTGTTTCGCACAGATTATAAAATTTAATTTTATGTATATAATAACTTGATATTATTTTTAATCTCGGGGGCACGGGTCCCGTGTTGCCAACCAGTAACTTTTATATATTTATTTAGATCATATATGTTGATGAACTAAGAATCAAAGAAAGAAAGAAGAAGAGTAAATGAAAAGTTATGTTTCTACTGAATATCTCAAAAAAGACTATATTGTGAATCCCATCTGACAAAATGAAACTAAGTGGGGCTTTATATATAGCCCAATATCTACTCAGTTGCAAAGATCAAACTACATGTTAGTTGTACTATATCATGTAAATATTATAAGATCCCTAAACTATAGCTAGCAATTAGAATAGCAGTTGTACATAATCTAATATCCCTGATTTATAGCTTACAAATTAGTGTTAGAGGGATTTTCTCTCATATCTTAACTACTGCTGCAATCTCTCCATGAATGTATCATTCTTATGCTATATAAGCAGCTCAGTTGTAATAGTTCAATAATCAATAACAATTTCATTTTTATTATTTCACATGGTATTAGATTAAACCTGTGTCATCTCTCTTAAATCATCTTAGCAGAAAAACGATGGCGTCTCCTCCCACATCTCCCCATCATTCTGAAAATGCTAATGGTGATCCTAAAATCACTGCAACTCCAGAAAAATCTCCAGAAACTGCATTTTCAACATTTAAGCAGATTGATCCATATCTTATCCATCCTAGTGACAGCCCTACTGCTGTGTTTTACTCTCCCCTTCTCAATGGTGACAACTATCCAAGTTGGGCTCGCGGTATCACCAAGGTGTTGAATACGAAGGGCAGGCTTTCCTTTGTTGATGGCTCTCTTCCTCCACCAAAAGACCCGACAAAAAAGGCTTGTTGGAAACGATGTGATGATCTCGTGGTCAGCTGGATTACGAACTCGTGCGAACCAGATATTCGATCATCATGCTTGTATGCTGACTCTGCCTTCAATATATGGAAGGACTTACTTGTCGGGTTCTCTCAAGCAAATGCTCCTAAATTATTTCAATTGATAACTGCAATTTCTAACTTGAAACAGGATGAAAAGTTAGTCACTGTTTATTACACTCAATTGAAGACATTGTGGGATGAATTGGACTCTCTTAACCCACCTGAGACATGTATTTGCGGGGCTAGCAAGTTTTTACTCAAACAACATGCACGAGATCGGGCAATGGAGTTCTTACAAGGTCTACATGATAAGTTTGCTCCAATCCGGAGCCAAATCCTTCTCCTTGAACTGATTCCTACTGCAGAAAGAATGTTTAACCTCGTCAAATAAGAGGAAATGCAGCAGATCATCAACAACAGTATTGCTCCTCTCGTAGAATTTGCTGCTCTATAGGTTTATGGTAATTCTCAGTGTTTCCGTTCTTCAACAAAAAGGCAGAGGCCATTTGCGACCATTGTCATCGTCATGGTCACACAAAGGAGCACTATTATCATCTCCATGGATTTCCTGATCGTTCTTCCTCTCATCAGGCTCACAACGGAAAGCCACATGTACTGTCCAACCTGTTCCAGCACCACCAACTCATCATGTCCAGCCTGTTACTGTTGCACCTTCTCCAACTTTCATTACGGAACAATATAATCGCATTCTCGCCTTACTGAATACTCCAGACAATGAGGATGATGCTTCGACCAGAGTTAATTTGGCAGGTATAACTCCCGACCAATCTTATTCTCCTTTTAAAATTCCCTGGTATATTGACTCGGGTGCCATACATCATATATGTTGTGATCTATCTATGTTCAAAAATTATACACTCATGACTCCTCAATTTACAATTTCAACTACTGGATGGTAATTATGCTACCGTTTCTCATATCGGCGATGTTCAATTCTCGCCCGATTTCATTTTACTAGATGTTTATCATATCCCAACTTCTACTTTAAACTTGATATATGTCACACAACTAATTAAGCATTTGCATTGTGTTGTTCATTTCTCATCCACTTCATGCTATTTTTAGGACCCTTCTTCGAATAAAATTCTTGGTCGAGTCTATTGCACTGTTGGCTTGTATCAACTGCAGCCAATTTCTCGAATTAATATAGTTAATAATTGTCAGTGAACCTATGGCATTATAGACTTGGACACCCAAGTTCTGCACGCTTCAAGTTATTATGTAATTCTTTTAACTTTATACAATTTTCTTCAGAATTTCATTGTAATGTTTGCCCCATGGCAAAACAAACACGATTATCGTATAATAAATCTTCAATTTCATCTACTGCTTCATTTCAATTAATTTATGTTGATATATGGGGTCCATTTTTTCTCCCAAGCATAACAGGAGCTCTTTATTTTTTAACTATAATTGATGATTTTTCTCGTTGCACTTAGTTATACCTTATGCAATCAAAGTGCGAGACATTCACATTTATTAAATATTTTCATGCATCTATTATTACTCAATTCTCTATAAATATTGGCACCATTTCAACTGGATCAACTTGTATTCATCTTCCAGCCTTACAAAAGATCAGAACAGACAATGGGTCTAAATTTCTTTCTAGAGATTTTCAATCTTGGCTCTTTGCCAATGGCATACATCACCAGCGCAGCTGTGTTTCCAATCCTCAACAAAATGGGGTGGTTGAGAGAAAGCATTGTCACCTGCTCAATGTAGCTCGTGCTCTACGTTTTTAAAGCAATATTCCTCTTAAATATTGGGGAGAATGCCTATTAACGGCAGCATATCTCATAAATAAAATCCTAACACCCACTCTTCATATTAAATTCCCTCATAAAATTTTTATGGGTACACCACCTGATTATACTAAACTTCGTGTCTTCGGGTGCCTATGTTATGCTCGAAATACACATGTTTTACATAAATTTGATGCAAGAGCACAATCAGGTATCTTCATTGGTTACCCATTTAATCATAAGGGATATAAAATTCTTAATATTAAGACTAAAAAATATTTATCTCTCGCGATGTTATCTTTCATGAAGATCTTTTTCCATTTAAAGATGCATTGCCAGTTCAAACTGATTTTCTTCTCATACATGAATCTTCTGAATCTTTATGTGATTTTTCCGAAGATACTCCAATACAAAGTTCAAATCGTCCCACTTCCTCGTATCCAGTGAGTCCATAAATTTCTAGTTCCAACCTTCCATTATACAAATTTCATTATGGAAGTGATTTTTCAAATATAGGAAACTCGTCTGGCCCTCCTTCTCCGGCTATAGAATCTTCATCTTCGTCTCCATCACCTTCCCCCTCTTCCTCAAGTAGTTTATCACCTGAGGTTTCTCCTCCACTAGCTCGGCCTGTACGTACTCATCGTGCTCCAAGGAAGATGGATGATTATCAATGTAAACTTAATCTCTGCACCTCGTCATCTTCACATCCTCTCACTACTTCTATTCTTTTCCATCAAGTTCCTCCATCTCAACAAAAATCTTAGCTTCCATCATTAATGTTGATGAACCATGCACATTTACTGAAGCTATGAAGTCACCTGACTGGAGAGAAGCTATGGCAACTGAAATAAAAGCCTTGGAATCCAATAATACATGGACTGTCACCACTCTTCCGCCAGGAAAGAAAGCAGTAGGTTGTAGGTGGGTTTATAAAACCAAATATAAAGCTGATGGTTCCATTGAAAGATTCAAAGCCCGACTCGTAGCCAAAGGCTATACCCAACAGGAAGGAATTGACTATCATGACACATATGCTCCTGTTGCGAAACTTGTCACAGTTCGTGCTCTTTTATCTGTAGTCGCTGTCAAGCAATGGCCCTTACATCAACTTGATGTAAATAATGCATTTTTATGAGGCGGTCTATTAGAGGAAGCTTATATGTGTATGCTGCCTGGCTTTTAAAGGAAAGGAGACCCGCGTGTTGTCGCCTTAATAAATCAATTTATGGTTTAAGACAATCATTTCGCAGATGGTTTGCGAAATTCTCATCAGCACTAAAAGATGTAGGTTTCTCCCAATCTCGTGCTGATAATTCTTTATTTACATCGGTCACTTCTAACGGGTCTATCTATGTGCTCGTGGACGTCGATGACATAATTATCACCGGTGATAATCCTACTGTGATATCTTCTTTAATCCTTAGGCTTGAGTCACGCTTTCCCATCAAGAACCTAGGCCCTCTTCATTATTTTTTGGGCATTGAAGTATCAAGATCATCAACAGGCATTTTCCTTTGTCAACGTAAATATATTTGGATATTTTAAAAGATTCCGACCTAACCAACACAAGGCCATCTCCTTTACCCATGGAACAACATCTCAAACTACTCCCTTCTGATGGTACCCCATTGTCAGACCCTTGTCAATATCATCGTCTAATTGGTCGACTATTATATCTTACAGTTACTCGCCAGACATTTCATTTTTAGTAAATTATCTTAGTCAATTCATGCAACATCCACGAACTTCTCATCTAGATGCTTCTTTTCGTGTCCTACGTTATCTCCGAGGCACAATCAATCATGGAATTTTTCTATCTTCTTCAAGCTCCCTGCGCTTGCAAGGTTATACTGATTCAGACTGGGCTGGTTGTCCCATAACTCGTCGATCAACAACTGGATACTTCACCATGCTAGGTGCAAGTCCTATTTCTTGGAAATCAAAAAAATAATCAACCGTCTCTCGTTCCTCAACGGAGGTAGAGTATAGAGCTCTTGCAAACCTCACTGCTGAGTTGTAGTGGTTGCATTATTTATTTCATGATCTACGTATTCCTTTCAACAATCCCATTCCAGTTTATTGTGATAATCAAGCGGCCATCCATATCACCGAGAACCCCATCTTTCATGACGCACTAAACATATTGAATTAGATTGTTATTTTGTCCGAGAGAAAATTCTCTCTGGACTTATTTCTCCTTCTCATATTTTAACTAGAAGCCAGCTTGCAGACATATTTACAAAACCCTGGGGTGCAGACCAATTTCAACGACTTGTAAGCAAGTTGGGAGTGTGTCCAGGATGTCCTCCCTCTCCAACTTGAGGGGGGGGTGTTAGATGTACTATATCATGTAAACATTATAGGATCCCTAAACTATAGCTAGCAATTAGTATAACAATTGTACATAATTTAATATCCCTGATTTATAGCTTATGTTAGGTCACACACACACTGTAGAGGGGGGTGAATACAGTGTATAGTACACTCAAATCGAACTTTAAGATCTTAAGTAACAGAAAACAAACTTTATTGAAACAATAAACTCTGTTACAGTATGGAACTGTTACCTCTCAGTGATGAACAAATATCACGAGAGCTGCTAGGGTTATAAAGAATAATAACTTCGATAATGATAACACTTATAGTGTAAACCCTATGCCTGTGTTTATATACTACACAGTTACAAGATAATCACTAATTGATATGGAATATAATTATGCTTCCTAAAATATATCAATCAGATATCTTTTCTTCCAAGTATTCCATTCTTCACGGAATTCCTTCTTCATGCATATCTCTTCTTATGTTTATCTCGATCTTCTTTCCTTTAATCAGCTACTGTCCTTATCTGATTGTCCTTCAGCACTTAAGTTCTGATATCTATCTTCTGATGATTATCTCCTGATAATATAAGTACTGATATCCTTAAGTCCTGACTTCCAGTATAAGTACTGATCAACAGTTAAGTACTGATTTATCCTATTCACGTAAGATCTGAAAGCTAAACATAAAACATATTAGCCATGACATTATCAAATATATCTAACAATCTCCCCCAACTTGTAAATTAACAAAATATACAAGTTTAACAGATATTTGATGATGTCAAAAACATTAAGTATAAATGCATGAGAAATACACTAGATAACTACAACTTACAGTCCTTAAAGTTTTTACCAATTTCAACTTCTGATAACAACTTCAATCTGTATAAATATCATAATTTAAGCAGTTGTAGATCTTCGACTTGGCTTCTTCATTTTCTGATCTCTCTGATGTCAGGAGTTGTTCTGAGATAGTTCTTCAACAAACATTTCTCAGCATATCTTAGTTCATCAATCATTCTCCTTTTAACACCTTTAAACTCTGCAGTATCTTCACCAGTTTGAAAGATTGCAGCTCTGAGATCATTAATCTTTACTTTTCTTAACTCCTGATCTAGTCTTATGACATAAGCTTTGTCAGATTCAAGATTGAATTCAAGTCCCTTAATACCAAGATACATTCTGATCTGTGCAGTATTAGGCTTCATATCGACAATATCACCATTGTGATCTCTGTACTTTGGAACATATATGCTGTCAGACTTAACAGAATAAAGCCTTTTCTGTCTCTGAATCTGTTCTTTTAAGTAGTTTGCAGCAGTCTCTGTTATTTTGTCATCCACTTGAAGTAAGAAAAGTACATGCTCCAATTCTTCAAAATACTTCAAAGGAATGGCATTTTGTCTTATATGATAAAACCCTACCATCTGTCATGAAATACAACATGATGTATTCTTTCAAGTAGGTATGGTAAACCATCTGTACAGATTCCATTTGATTCAATCTCTCAGGAGTTGCTCCAATACCTGGTTCACTCAAGGAAGTCGGATCATTGGTAGTGTTGTGTACTCTTCTTTCATCAGCACTTCCCAATCCAGTTTTATCTCTAGATTCCTTTCCAGTAACTACTCTTGCTTCAAAACCACTTGCAGTAGTCTTCAAAGATTGAGTCTGTTTTGCTTTAGTGAATCCTGGTAGGAGTGTTTTAGTTCTATTTTCTGATATCAAGTTAACTTGAGCACTGTCAGAGGTTACTTGCTTCTTCTGAATATCAGAACTTACAATTTCTTGACTCTGAACAACTTGAGCCATGTCAAAGGTTGTTTTAAGAACTTTTCTTGTAGTCAGAGCAAGATCATCTTTTCCATCAGTAATTTCTTTCTTCCTCAGGAGGTACATAAGGCTTGATAGGTTCACCAACCTTTTCTTTACCCTTGGATCTTGGATCTATCTGTGGTTGTGATCTAGCCAAAGTTGCTTCAGTATGTATCCTTTCTTTGATCACAATGCCTTTAGGTTTTGGAAGTAACTTTTTACCAGAAGCTTCAGATTTAGATGTGACTTTCTCTGATTTAAGTCTGGCTTCTTCTTCCTTTAAACTTTCCAAGTCCATCCCTGGATTTTCTTGAAGAAATAACTGTCTTGACATTTCCTCATCAAGATCTAGAAGTTCATCAGAACTTATCCTTTTACCAGCAGCAGAACTTATTCTTTTCCCAGTATCAGAACTTGTTCTGTGACTAGCTTGTCTTGATGTAAACCTTCTACCTTGACTATGACCACTACCCATTCCAGAGGTTCCTTGGTCATCTTTTCCATCATCCTTTCCTTGCAGTGTCTTGTTGGTTTTGCATTTGGACTTAATTACCTTCTCCCCCTTTTTGACATCAGCAGGTAATAAAAGAGAGATAAGTAGTTCCACTGAGGTCTGGATTTCAGTAAGTTGCGATTGCTGAGAAGCTTGATTTGTCAGAATTTGATCAATCTGAGCTTGTTGCTTCTCTTGAGTTTTCTCAATATAAGCAACCCTGTCAATGGTAGGTTGGAAGAACTTTTTCTTATCAATTTTCCAAACTTGTTCCTGTTTGATAAAGTTCTCCTGAATCTTGTGTAGCTCTGCATGAGTATTGGAATGAAGACCTTGTAGATGTTTAGTACTCAATGCAGTGATTCTAAGCTGGGTTTTAAAATCATCAGAATTTAACATTTCATCAGCTTTAGTCAAGTGCTCAGCAAGATGTAAAGCATTTGGAACACATGAAACTGAGTTCCATTCCTTAGTCCACTCCTGACCTGCAGGAGTTTCACTCCAAGGTACTGGTGCATCCCTGATAACAAACTCCTTTACCAGTTCAGACTTAGGAAGAGTCGGTGGAGGAGTATGTCCTGAAGGACCTGCTTCATCAGCATCTACAGTTGTAGCAGCTTCACCAGTATCTCCAACATTTGCAGCATCAGAACTTAAAGAATCAGTATCTTCTGATAAGACAACAGTGTGAGTAGCAATGGAGGCTTCAGCATCCTCTAATTGCTGATCTGATACTAAGTTCTGATCAACAGCCATATCCTGATGCTCACCTAAAATCTGATCATCAGCATCTTGATGCAGAGAAGGTGTTGTTGATAACTCTGGAGTTTGAACAGCATCAATAACAGGTGTTGTAGAAGTATTATTTGCTGTTGGAGCTTCTAAGAAAAGTATTTCAGGCACAACCAGGTTCTGAATATCAATTTCAGCACTTGTACCTGGATCAACAAGAGACACAGATGGTGAGTTAGCCTTATCAGATACAGCTTCCTGAGATGGAGTTGATGGAGAAAAAGTGACTGGAGCAAATTCCTTGTCTTGTGAGAACAGAGATTCCTGATCCCCTTCCTTAGCTGCTTCTTCCTCATCATCTGAAACTGGCCTTTGTGCCCTCTGTTTCTTGTACTTCCTTGTTGATTTGGATTCCTTGGGAGTTTCAGGAACTATCATGCGTCTAAGCCTTTTGAGAAGCCTAGAACCCCCAATTGCAGAATCCTTATGAGAAGTTGCGTTCTCAGCTTCAACCACAACAGGTTCTGAAGAAGGAATCTGTTCCTCAGAATCTGATTCATCTCTCAAAGTAAATCTCCTCCTCTTTTGAGGTGTTTGAGGAACAGTCTTTGTTCTCTTTGGCTTAGAGGATGTAGGCTTCACAGTAGGTGCTGAAGAAGAAGGTTGAGCAGTCTGTGAAGTGGAGAGATAGGATTTGAGATAAGTTCTTAGGGTAGGTTGAGTAGAATGAGAGGTAGGTACTGAGGTTGATGGATTTTGGTTATGGTGAGTTGGTTGAACATTTGAGTAAACAGATTTGTAAGTAGCAGGATCAGCATTTACCAGAATCTGTTTCACAGACTGAGGAATCTGTAATTGTCTCACCATTGATTTCTTTGTGTCAGCATTTATCAGGTCGTTAAAGTACCTTTTTGCAACCTTAAAAGGTGGGGTTTGAGTGCTGACTAACTAGGGTTCAGCAGTATAATACGTATAAATAAGTTGACAGAATCTAGCAAAATAAACAACATCTCGATCCTCTATCATCCTATCCCCAATAAAACCAATTATTCCAGTTGCAAAATCAAAATGAGTTTGATGGATAATAGCATACCCTATGTGCTGACTCAGAATTGGGATAGCATCAAAATTTGAACATTTGTTCCCAAAAGCTTTGGTGATGCAATCAAAGAAGAAACTCCATTCTCTTCTGATATTAGCCCGTTTCAACTGTCCAAGTTTCGTCAGACTCTTTTCATATCCCAATTCAGCCATTAACTCCCGAAGGGCTGAGTCCTCTGGAACTGAGAAAGTACAATCCTCGGGAAGATGTAAAGCCCTGCGTACTGTACCAGGAGTGACTACAAAAGATGAATCACCCACTTGGAAGATAATACTGGGAGTTTCACGGTTACCACCATCATCAAAAATGCCAGTCCTCCAGAACCTCAGAACTTGTTGACTTGAAAATAATTCAGGCTGAGTTAAGGCGTACCCAACCTCACTATGTGCAAGAAGATCTTGTACAAAGTGCAATTCAGATGGAGCTTCAGCATGATCAAGAATTGCAGCATAGTTGTTTGGAACAAACTTTGCTCCATCAATGATTAAATCCTTTGGTGCCATGAAAAAAAATTGAGAATTAAGAATGCCTGATAGTTGTTTGATATAATGTCTGTAGGAAAACAACGGAAAAAGTAAAGTGAAGGAGAGTAAAAGTAAGAAGAGAGATAAAAGATGAAGAAATTAAAAAGATTACAGAAATCTTCTCTCTGCTGTACTTATACAAAAAAATATTACCGTTGGACACCTGTCAGACATGCAGTAATAATGGATAGTTACTGGGCTCGAGAAAATAGGAATGATTACTTACCCAGTTGCCTTATTTCAAGGAAAAAACCGTTCCTTTAATCAAGAGAAACAGTTTTAATTCAAAATTTAAACCGTTAGCACTGATTGAATTATTTTTCACTGCAACATTAATATTCTGAAAATAAATCATGTTAAAAATGACCGAGATAATTTCGATGAATAAGTGCGGACAGAGAATCAGAACTTAAATAAAAGCACAATTTAAATGGTCATCAGAATATCAATCAGGATTTATCAACACAAGATAAAATAACTCAGAGACAAAATCTTGAAGTAAAAACAATTTTCATTAATATATCAAGTCAATACATTTATGAAATGGAAATGACATCAGTACTTATACAAGATTTTCCCTAAGCTTCTAATCCTAACGTCAACAGCTTTAGTCCTAGCTAAGAAGCCTGACAAAGCTGATGATGAAGAAGAACAGGAAGAAGATGAGATTAAGTCATCTTCCTCTTCCTATCTTCGATGAACAAGATGGCGAGTCGTATGATTCGCTCTTGCTGACGGATAGCTTCCCCGCCTTTCCTCCTCCAATCGCTCCAGATGGCGATGGTAATCCATATAGAAGAATAGAAGGTGAGTCAGCACCTCCTGTGGGACAGTATCCCAGATCTCCTCAGGAATGGCTGTTACATGCCCCTCCTGCTGCCAATCGGCACAACTTAGCTCCTTTGTGAAGGTTTGGTTGTTCAAAAACATGTTGTATCGAACCATTGTGTTTTTGATAGAAGAAGGAGGATAAGTGTGTGAGAAGAATGTGATGGAAAGACTGATGTGAAGTGGTTGCTTATATAGGTAAGAGAATGCCAAGAGACACAAAGATATTTAATGCTGACAGGTAGAATTAATTCTACCTCGTATCCCTAGACTTTGAAAAAGAACAACAGTCATTGGAAAGAGGAAGCATGGTCTAGACCGCACAAAACACAAGAAACAGTGGTCTGTTCAAGTACAAATACCATTAATCCTAATCACAGTGACTATTAATCTTCCACTTCAACATATTCGAGTACAAACTGAGACTGTTATCAAATTTTATTCAAAGATAAGCCAAGTAAAGGATTAGACTGAGAAATCAGAACTTAGACCTATACCAGAACTTAACAGTCATCAGAACATAATTTCTTAACTCAAAAAAGGAATGCCTATCTTAGTAAATACTCATACAAGTTCTGAGTTATGGACGTCAGTACTTAATCATCAGAACGTGTAACTTAGAACTTGTCCTCAGAATTTGTGCAATATGACATATTGACTGTTTTATCTAAAATAACATAGACCACCACAGAAATTTTCATCATTCGGATGGAGTGATTAGTGTGTGCATTAAGCTAAAAACAGACAAAAGAGTAAAGTCTGATTCACTGCAGTACATCTTAGAAATAAGGCATAACTAAATTTTGCTAAAGATCTGTCATTGTCCTGAAAACCGACTGAAGAATGAGTTTATGCTTGAGTCTACCTCAACTATTTTGTGCTAATTTTATGCATCTTTTGAAATTCTATTTTACAGTGGCTTCTCAGTATAAGTGAGTCACGACTGTTTATCAAAATTTATGCTATTTTCAGAGTATTTCTCCAGTAATCATAGAGTGTGAAAAGTCACCAAGAAAATATTTTACTTTTCTGATGCATATTTACTTAATACCAGCAATACACTTGGGTCGTCCCTTCCACATTTTTACTCTAGATCTCAAAGGAGTACCTGATTTTAATCTTTGATCTTTTTGCTTTTGCTTTTGATAAGAGAGGTCTATCAGCACTTAGTACATTCAGCAGTTTTACTAGTATCAGAACTTAACAGATGAGTAGCATTATTCTAATTTGGGACTTAGTAATAAGATATACAACGTGAACTTAACTAAGCTCAATTATCAGAATTTGCTAGTGTCATAAGTTTTCCACTGAAATAATTACTTCTTCCATGGAATCATTTGTTTATTAAAGACTACTAGGTCAGTATCTAGCACAGTTATCCTCATAGGATTGAATAGGTACTAGAACAGACATATCACTTATCAGAGTTTAGAAACATATATCAGACAACAGTCAGTACTTAAAGACATTTATCAATTAAGCACAGAATACACAATGAGATGAATTCTGTAAATACTGAGCATAAAGTCTGATAACACAGAACAAGTCTAAGCAGATTTAGAGAAGGAACCTGAAACCATTCCAAGTTCATTTACCATCTTGTAAAAGTAGCTTCACATAATGGTTTTGTGAAGATATCTGCCAACTGTTGATCTGTGGGAACAAAATGCAATTCCACTGTACCTTCATCCACATGTTCCCTGATGAAGTGGTACCTGATGCTGATGTTGCTTTGTCATTGAGTGTTGAACTGGATTACCTGTCATAGCAATAGCACTTTGATTATCACAGTAAATAGGGATTTTGAAATATGTTAACCCATAATCCAGTAACTGATTCTTCATCCAAAGAATCTGTGCACAACAGCTTCCTGCAGCAATATACTCTGCTTCTACAGTTGATGTGGAAATTGACTTTTGTTTCTTGCTGTACCAAGAAACCAATCTGCCTCCAAGAAATTGGCAGCTTCCACTTGTGCTTTTCCTGTCAATTTTGCAACCTGCAAAATCTGCATCTGAGTAACCTATTAGTTTAAAATCTGATTCTCTAGGATACCATAATCCCAGAGCAGCTGTTCCTTTAAGATACTTAAAGATTCTTTTTACAGCTGTTAAGTGAGGTTCTCTTGGATCTGCTTGAAATCTTGCACAAAGACAGGTAGCATACATGATATCAGGTCTACTAGCAGTTAGATAGAGTAGAGAGCCAATCATACCTCTGTAGTCAGTAATATCTACTGATTTACCGGTATCCTTATCCAGTTTTGTTGCAGTGGCCATTGGAGTGGATGTACTTGAACAATCTTGCATTCCAAATTTCTTTAGCAAGTTTCTGGTGTACTTGGTTTGACAAATAAAAGTGCCTTCCTCATTTTGCTTGACTTGAAGGCCCAGAAAATAGCTAAGTTCCCCCATCATACTCATCTGATATCTTGACTGCATAAGTTTGGCAAACTTCTTGCAAAGTTTGTCATTTGTAGATCCAAAAATGATATCATCAACATAAATCTGGACCAGAAGTAAGTCCTTTCCATGGTTGAGGTAGAACAGTGTTTGTCTATTGTCCCTCTGTTGAATCCACTTTCCAGAAGAAACTGAGCTAAAGTCTCATACCATGCTCTAGGAGCTTGCTTAAGTCCATAAAGTGCTTTGTCAAGTCTGTAGACATAATCTGGATATTTGGTATCTACAAAACCTGGAGGTTGTTCAACATATACCTCCTCCTCCAATTCTCCATTGAGAAAGGCACTTTTCACATCCATTTGAAAGACAGTAAACTTTTTGTGAGCAGCATAAGCCAAAATATCCTTATGGCTTCTAACCTAGCAACTGGTGCAAATGTTTCATCATAATCAATTCCCTCCTGTTGAGAATATCCTTTTGCAACCACTTTTCCTTATTCCTTGTAATTATGCCATCACTGTCAGTTTTGTTTCTGAATACCCACTTTGTACCAACAACAGATCTATTCTTTGGTCTTGGTACTAGGGTCCAGACTTTATTTCTTTCAAATTCATTCAACTCTTCCTGCATTGCTTGCACCCAATCAGCATCTTGAAGAGCTTCTTCCACTTTCTTTGGCTCAGTCTGAGAGAGAAAAGAATTGTAAAGACACTCATTTGAAGTACCTGTTCTAGTTCTGACACCTGCATCAGGATTTCCAATTATCAAATCAGGTGTATGTGATTTTATCCACTTCCTTGTAGATGGAAGGTTTTCTCTAGAACTGGATGCTCCCCCATGATCCATGCTATCTTCATTTTCATTTTCTGATGCTCCCCCTGAAACTATGCTTTCTGAGTTGGATTCTTCAGTATTTAGATTTTCAGTACTATTAGAACTTGGCTTATCAGAACTTGACGAATCAGAACTTGAAGAGCCAGATGCCATGTTCGAATGTTTCTTGAGATGTGGTAGGATTTTGAGTATTCTCCCCCTGCATAGGAACATCTTCATTTAACGTAGTCACCACAGTTTCAATAACATCAGAGTTTAATCCATCAGAGTTTGCAGTATCAGGACTTAGACTGTCAGGATTTTCAGTATCAGAATATGAGTCTTCATTTTCAAATCTCAGCTGATCATGGTCAACAAAATCTATAAGACCAGTGATCTTCTTGTCATCAAAAGAGACATTGATAGATTCCATGACCACTTTTGTTCTCAAATTATAGACTCTGAAGGCTTTTGTGGAAAGTGGATATCCAACAAAGATTCCTTCATCAGCTTTTAGATCAAACTTTCATAGCTGTCAGGATGAGTCTTGAGAACAAAACACTTGCATCCAAATACATGAAAATATTTCAGATTTGGCTTCTTTTTCTTCACCATCTCATATGGTGTTTTTCCATGCTTGTTAATGAGTGTTGCATTTTGAGTAAAACAAGCAGTCTGCACAGCTTCAGCCCAGAAATAGGTTGGAAGCTTTGCTTCTTCAAGCATTGTACGTGCAGCTTCAATGAGAGTTCTATTCTTCCTTTCAACAACTCCATTTTGTGTGGAGTTCCAGGAGCAGAAAATTCCTGCTTTATTCCATGGCTTTTGCAGAACTCTTCCATTATCAAATTCTTGAACTCAGTGCCATTATCACTCCTTAAAATTTTCACAGAATCTTTGACCATTTTATCCAGCTGTTTGACATGATCAATCAGATAGATATCAGTTTCACTTTTTGTGTGCAAGAAATACACCCATGTGTATCTGGTGAACTCATCCACTATGACCAACGCATACTTCTTCTTTGCAATAGACATGACATTTACTGGACCAAATAGATCAACATGTATAAGATGATAAGGCTCAAGAATTGATGATTCAGTCTTGCTCTTGAATGAAGATTTTCTTTGTTTGGCTTTCTGACGTGAATCACAAAGACCATCAGGAGCAAATATTGGTTTGGCAATCCTCTCACAAGATCTTTCTTGACCAGATTCATTATATTGTTGAAATTTAAATGAGAGAGTTTCTTATGCCAATTCCAGCTTTCTTCATTGATGCTCTACTTAACAGACAGATTGCAGAGCCATCAGTACTTGTTGAAAGCTTAGCTTCATAAATGTTACCACGTCTGTATCCTTTCAGAACAACTTTGCCTTTAGATTTACTCACAACTTCACAGTGTTCTTCAAAAGAAATCAACATGATAACCTCTGTCACAGATTTGACTTATACTCAGTAGGTTGTGTTTAAGTCCTGAGACCAGAGCTACTTCTTAATGATGACATTCCCAAGATTGATATTGCCATATCCCAATGTTTTTCCAATGTTGCCATCTCCATAAGAAACACTTGGGCCAGCTTTCTCCACAAAGTCTGATAGCAGGGCCTTATTTCCAGTCATATGACCTGAACATCCACTGTCCAGAACTAGAATATTTTTTCTGTTGCCCTGCAATCACAAAGACCACTAATTATTAGTTTTAAGGACCCAGACTTGCTTGGATCCTTTGGCCTTATTAAGTTTGTAACATTTGCAGCGGATTTAGCATCAGAGTTTATGTTAACATTTTTCTTATCAGAATTTACATTATCAGACTTTGAATCAGAATTTACACTAGAAGGAACAATGGAAACTTTCTTCAAAGAAGGTTTTATTTGATAATAATCATAGTACAAACTATGATATTCCTTACAAGTATAAATGGAATGCCATAAACTACCATAATGAAAACAAGGATTTTGTGGTTTGTATCTAACTGACTGACTCTTAACTCCTGATTTTGAAGGTAAGGAGTTAATATTCTTATTTTCGCCTGCAAAAAGAAGCCAGATGGTTAGAACTTCCACAGTTATGACATGTTTTCCTAGGAGCATCAGGAACAGGTTTATAATCATTGCTTTTATTCACACCTTCCTTTCCATTCCTATTTTTCCTAGGTGATTTTACATTGTTTGCATTCTGACATCTTTCAGCTTATGCTTAAGCTGCTTCTTGTCATTAAGCCTATGTTTACTTCAGCTGTCTTTTCCTGTTTAGTTTGTCAGAAGTTAATTCCTCTTTAACTTCTGATTTCTCATTATCAGACTTTACAGTTACAAACTTAACAGGTTTTAACTTTGGCTTTTGCTTAACAACAGGCTTAATTTCTTCAGTTCCTTTGTCATTCTTATTCTCTCCATAACCTAAGCCCTCTTTCTAATTTTCACTACTTAGCAATTTTGAGTTGTTCTGCCAGAGTTAGTCCAAGTCCTGATTATCTCTCTTTCCTTTTCTAACTCAGTTTTTAGAGATTCATTCATTTTTAGCACTTCATCCCTAACATAAAAAGCATCATCTCTATCCTTCTGAGTTTGATGGAATATAACTAACTCTTTTTCTAAGAAATCATTTCTTTTCTTAAAAGCAAGATTTTCAGAAGTTAATCTTTCACATGTTAAGGTTGATCTCTATAACTAACAAACATGGTTTTAAGATATCTTTCAACTCATTAATATCATCAGTATGAAAAGCATAAGTAGTCTGAGGTACCTTTGTTTCAGCAGCTTTAGAACTGCTCTCAGCACTTTCTTTATCAACATTTGCCATCAATGCATAGTTCTCCTCACTTTCAGAGTCTGAAGTGTCTGTCCAGCTTTTCTGCTTTGTGACAAGAGCCTTGCCTCTATCACCCTTTACCTTCTTGCAGTCAGGAGATATGTGGCCTTTCTCACCACAGTTATAGCATTTAACATTGGTGTAATCTCCTCTGTCAGACTTTCCTCCTCTGCCTTCAGATCTTCTGAAATTCTTCTTATCAGAACTTATGCTTTTTTCTGGAAAACTTCTTTCCCTTCCTGAACTTCCTGTATGCAATCTTGGTGATTCCTTTCACCATAAGAGCACACAGCTTCATCATCTCCTCATCAGCATCGGTCCCAGGCAAGCTTTCAGAATCTGAGTCATCATCACTCTCAGAACTTGATGACTCAGTATCAGACTTTATGAAAAGAGCTTTACCCTTGTCTTTCTTTGAGGAAGCTGCCTTGGGGAATTCTTCTTCAGCCTTAAGAGCGACTGTCCTTGACTTTCCTCCTTTCCTCTTGCTTCTTTGTTCCATCTCCAGCTCATGAGTCTTGAGCATTCCATAGATTTCGTCAAAAGTTGTTTCATCAAGATTGTAGTTGTCTCTCATTGTCGTTGCCTTCAAATCCCAGCATTCAGGAAGAGCTAACAGGAACTTAAGGTTTGAATCTTCAAGATCATACTCTTTATCAACCAATGACAAATCATTCAAAAGTTTGACAAATCTATCATATAAATCATTCAATGACTCATTAGTCTTTGAGTCAAAGTGTTCATAATCTTGAGTGAGTATTGTCTTCCTGTTCTTCTTAATTGTGTCAGTTCCCTGACACCTTGTTTCCAGAGCATCCCATATCTCCTTAGTTGTAACACCCCCAGATCCGGGGTCGGGGATCCGGGTCGTCATGGTCTTTCATTCCACAATACCACTTCACTTACTTAATAAAAATAACCTTATGCTGTGACCCCACACTAACACACACCACAACCCGTTATAGTCTCAGAGATGAAATTGAAATAAGTACAAGTCTTTGAATCCACAATTTAAAAGTTATTACAACCCAAAATGATTACTTGATAAATTTACAGTTGATTGCCATTATCTGCCACAAGTTATAATTATACATAATTGATCTCAAAAGTAGATAGTATGATCTACAATAGATCTACCTCTGCAGCTATAGCAGCTACAACATCATCGGGAAGACGCGGGACGCTTCCCACGCGCTTGCGCTGGGTCTGCTGGAGTCTGGCCATCTTTCCTAACTGTTGTTGTGTGATGAAGAAATAAAGCAAGAGTGAGCCTTACAGCTCGCAAGATAATATATAGTGATAACAATAATATAAGTATCTAAATGGATACTTATTAGAATCTTATCATGTGTAAGATAATTACTTACTAGATATAAGTAAAAACAAGGAATGAAGTACCAAATACTTCACTACACTTATATCATTTATAAAGCTACTTGAACTACCACCGTTCAAAGTATTATAAGATTCACGAGGTCATCCCATAGATGAGACCACAAATAAAACTGAAAATATTTGATCTTTGAAATATTTTGAAAAGAGATGAAGTTACGAGATACTTCATTCAATGGATATACCAATAAAAATGCTTGACCCTGTCAATGCTTCGGCAACCACCCATTAGTAGCCTTTCAATCGGAATGCTACGGGTAGTGTTGGCAGAATTATCCAAATGGATGATGAACTCATTACGGGAGTTTACCGCGCCAGGAAGACCACTTACGATGATCAGTCGTAGTAGTACAACCCCACCATTTTCTACATGTAGAGGAGAACCTGTCGGATTTACTTGTCAACCGAACACTGAACTCCTAAGGAATGGACCGCCTTAGCGGAACTTCCAGGCCATTGGGCCAATATAATAAGGTGGGCCGGCGCTACTCGACCACTTACGCCACTCCTAGTTCAGATGAAATCCATGACTCTGAAACGTAAAGCTCGTTTCCCCCTTTCCCCAAGTAGAAACTTGTTGATACGGCTCCAACAGAAGTCGTATCTAGTTGGAAAGGAAAACTCACCGATATTTCCCAGGCGATGCCTGTTAATGGATTAACTGTTCCAAGAATTTTACTTCCCCGAACATTGGGTAAGTAATCAAAAACTCTTTTACCAAGACAGCAACCTTGTTGCGAATATAAAACACACCACCGAGCTGGATCCCCCATGTTTTGAGCGAGTATTTAAATCCCCTTTTTAAAAGGAAGATCTTAAATATAAAAATAGTTTTGGGATCCGCTCTAACTTTTGAAAATCATTTTAAAGACTCGAAAACACTTTAAAGGAGTGTTTGGAGTAAAACTGATTTAATGAAGTAAATCAGTCCCCAGAATATTTAGAAAATGACTGAATGTTAATATTTAAATAATATTCCCATGAAGAATAATCTTTATAAAAATAATTGAAGTAGAAGTATTAAAACTTATACTTGAAACGAGTATTAAATAACCAAAGATATTACTTATATGAAAGTACTCTTTATTTGAATAATCGAAAATAAGTTTGATTATTGACACCTTATTCTTTAATAAAATAAAGAATATATATCAGCAAATAATCGGAGTCATAGATCCTCAAATGAATATTCAAATAATATTCATTAAATAATATAAACTGAGTCATAAGCCTTCGAATGAATATTCAAAATAATATTCAATAAATAATATAAAAGGAGTCATACGCCTTCGAATAATATTCGAAATAATATTCAATAATAAAATAAAGTTAAAGTTATCGAATAAACCTTATTCGATCAATAGTTTGGAAAACTATAACCATATAATATAAATATATATATATCCATATCCATATATACAAAATCTACTCGGGATCCTCGACTCCCGGTTTTAGAAATATTTTCACCTTTGGGTCCCTATATTAAGGGTATATGCAAGTTACCGCTATCCTCTAGCATAGGTATTATGCAACTATAAGCATTAAAATCAACAGATAGATAACCAGATTACGAAACAGACATGCATATATACCATATTAGCATGCTCCAATATATCGCAAAATTTGCTAATAACAATCATGCAATATCACAAGATAATGCATATATATATTTACATCACAACAACAGTATAACGGATAGAATACTTGCCTGAGCGACTTGGGGTGATAAAAGGCTCGGGACGAGTCTGGTAACCTAAAACAACAAGTAAGTTGGAATTAAACCAAAATCACTTGTAAATCTATACTTTAACTAACTTAGACTCTAACGCTAGTTTTGCGCTCACTGATTCGCTTAAGTCACTCGGGTACCCTCGGCTCCACCATTTTTAATAATTTAACCTTTACGAGTTTTAAAGCGATTCCTTCGCGGGTGTCTTACCAACTGCCTAACACACTTACCATAAATGTTTCATACATTAATTAACCCTTTTGGTCTTTAACCTATGTTTCAAAGTAAGGCGGGGGAAAAGTTTCGTTCGCGAAACGCCGTTACTTGAAACGGTCGTTTCTCCTAAACCGTAAATCGGAATCGAACGAACTACATATCAAAACGAAGCTCGTAACATGAGCTATCTAAACATGGCAGTGGTCATATTCTAGCAGGGGTTCTCGGGTCCTAATGCTATGCACAAAAACAGTCCAAAGAAAATCGGACGTTACGACGGCTATGTTTACGCGATTTCCAAATTTTAACCTATTCAAAACCAACCACAAACCAACCTCAAATCCAACATACAACCAACACCCATCCTTATCACATCATAACAATCCCAACCAATTCAATTTAATCATTCATACTTATGCCTAAACTTAACTTTAATCATACTTAAGTTCTTTTAAATCAAAACCACAACAATTACCATTCCATTTCACTACCATTCCAAATCCAACTCTAAATCATAACAAGCTACAATATCATCCTACTAATCAAAATAACCTTATAATATATAGGAACCTAGGGTTTGGAGATGGTATACCTTCCTTGAAGTGGTGGGTGGAGCTAGGAAGCCTTAAGAAGCTTTGAGAAGACTTAGGAAAGCTTGGATCTTCAAGAAAAACAAGAAAAACTTCAAGTTAAAAACTTGAAAACACTATTCATTGTCTTCTTCTTTGATTAAATGGAGAAGATTGAGAAGGAATTAATGGCTTAAACTCATGGTATAGCCCTAACTAAGCATGAAGATGATTAGGGAATTTACTCACCAATTTAGGAAGCTTGGATCTTGAATTTTTGAAAATTCTTGCCTTTTGAATAGTGAAAAGCCGTGAGCAATGAAGAACAAATGCCTTGGTTCTTTTTGATTTTTGATGAAAATGATTTTACTTGGCTTGGTTGCTTGGTTTTTGTATTTGATTTAGTAACTTACCTTTTTGCCCTTGAATTTGTGTGGTTACAAGCCACCACACCTCCTTCCTTCCCATGTCATGCTTATGTCATCCTCATGATGTCATCCCCCTTCCTTGTCCTCTTTCTATTGGTTGGATGACATCATTCCCACTAATCCCTTTGATTAACTTCCTAATCGTTTGCCTAATGACCGCTGATCTGCTATACGGTTCGCTTAACTTTCGTTTTCGTTTATCGTTTGAAGGATCATACCCGGGATTTTATTACTTAGGTTCCCTTAACCTTTCTCATACATTATATTCCTTTTTATGATCCTCTATCATAATCCTTTAATTTAAATCCTTTTTATCCTGTTACCTTATACTCAATTCTCTCCGTATCTAGTGGATTTCCGGGAAAAACCAAAGTGTTCGGAATTGGATTCTGACAATATTTACATACACTTATATACTACATAGAGTACTAATAATATCGCAGAATATCCATATCAGAACCCCTACATAGTGTGGCGTGAAAAGTTTCTTCATTCAGCTAAAACACTATTCACAAGGGTTACAAAAAGTTGAAAATTTTGGGGTTATTACAGTCTTCCCTCCTTAAAAGGATTCCGTCCCGGAATCAGATAGAAAACAAATGGGGATACTTTCTTAGCATTACACTTTTAACTCTTGAGTCAATTTTCCCATATTGTGGTTCTACCACCAAACTCTGCCTAGTTTGATAATCCTTCTTCTAAGCACTTGTTCCTTTTCACTCTATAACCCTTCCTGGTTGCTCCATATAGGTTACGTCGGGTTGCATATCTATGCGCTCATATGCCTCCATTTATCTGGCATCTGAATTACACTTCCTTAACATTGATACGTGAAACACGTTACGACCTGCTACATGTTCGGGGTTAGGGCTAGCTCATATGCTAACTTCCCAAACGTCTTAATATATCCAAGGGTCCAACAAATTGTAGACTTAGCTTTCCTTTCTTTCCGAACCTCATCAATCCTTTCCAAGGGATACCTATAACATTACTAGGTCCCCTATTTCATACTCTTTATCCTTTCGTGTCAAATCAACATACTTATCATCCATCTTGGGCTACTACCAGCCGTCCTCTGATTAGATCTATCATATCCTTGGTCCTTTGGACAACTGCGGGTCCGAGCATCTTGCGCTCTACAACTTCATCCTAACATAAGGAGATCGACATTGTCTTCCCTCAAGGATCTCATAAGGCGACATCTCGATAATGACATAGATCTATTGTCGTAAGATAACTTAATCCGCGTTAAGTGATCATTCCAAATTCTTTCAAGTCTATTACACAGACTCTCATCATAGCTTCTAACATTATAGCTTTTGCTTCTCAATACCCATCTTTTCCAGTTCGTAATCGCTATCCTTCCGTCCTATATTATACTGGTTATACTTTTGCTCGTTAGCGTTCTATAACCTTTAATAACCACGTCAACCTTAGTATCACGAATGTGTTTCCATTCCGCATACTACCACCATTTATTATCCTTTTTCAGTTGTTTCTATTTTCCAAAATTTGATCAATCAAATAGAAGTAAAGGAATTTGTTGAGAGATCATATGATCATGAACACTTTTATCGCATAGTTAGTACAGAAGGTGGCCAGCCTTTAGTACTTGAAGCAATTAAACAATAGCTGGTATCCTACTCGGCTTCTATCACACAGATAGATAG
>NW_027420504.1:0-17581 GCF_009905375.1 Apium graveolens
TTGGTAGAATTTTCTAGAACGAAAAATTTATGGGAAATGTTTCACAGGAACTTTTTCAGCAAGAAGTTTTTGAATTTTGTTTCAAGGATTGTTTTTGGGCAATTTATCCTGAAATATATATAATTAAAATTAATATTTCAATTTTCCGATAAAAAATAAAAATAATATATTTCAAATTTTAGAAAAATCCAAAAAACAAAGTTTTGAAATTCAATTTTTCGAATTTCTATGCAAAAGATTTGAAATTGAAATTCTGAATTTGAAATGAAATCAATGTTTTCAAAAATTACCTTAAAAAAAATTAGTTTACATAAACATAAACTGTCAGGGAAAGAGAATACAGAACAAGAAGAAAAAAAGAAAGGATAAAATATTCTTGTAGAATTATTGATGTGAATAAAATATCCGATTTATAACAATAAAATATTAAGTATATTATTCTCTCTCTCTCGTGTTGATTAAAATGCTCTCTCTCTACTCTCTCTCTTTGGACTTTGGGTATATAATTGAGAAAGGCAGCCTAAAAAAATCTCTTATCCTGCCTTGCTCCTCCCACCACAACAATCCTCTCCTCCCCCTCTTTATCCAAACAAAAACACACACACACACACACACACATTTAAATATTAACCCTATGTATATACACACTTAACTTATATATCCTATTTCTATATTCATCCCTTAATCATCATTTTCTTATCTGATCTAGGACTTGCTCATACAACAGCCTTTCATCTCAGGTCTTCTTTTTGTTTTTAATTTTTTTAATTTGACTTATTTTATTATGATCTATTTCATTTTACTCATTTTTAAATGATTGTTTTCAAATTGAGTGTGTAAAGTTGTGTATGATCATGATATATTAACCGATCATACTGTTTTTATTTGTTCTTGACCTCTTTTTGTTAGATCATGTACGTGTTTCGTGTTGTTAGATTTCGGATGTTTATATTACAAGTTTGATTTGATGACCATTTCAATACTGTTGTATGTAGCCTTATTCGATACGATACGATTAATAAGAATGTAACTTACAAATGTATTCATTGAAAAACACTCCGAATTGCCTAACTGAACAAGTTGTTGACTGTATTTGCTTCGATATGTAATTACGTAACTACGCACACGGAATCAAGTCTTCATTTATATGTTTACAAGTAATCTTTCAACACATTTGACCTAGTTAAAAATTGAATAGAGTGCTCGTTTCGATATATTGTCTTTTTAGTAGCTATAGTTTACTCGATCTCAAGGTTATAAATCTGAAACTGCTTGTACAAGACAGTGTGATCTTCAGGTCTGTCATTTGATATATTTAATTGTTTACAATGGTTTTAATTTGTGCAGTCTTTTTAAAGATATCGAAGGAGATTATGTAGTTATATTGAGCTATGTGATCATGATATATAAACAGATCATATTCATATCCATGGTTCATATAATTAGATTACTTATGTATCATATGCTAATTTGATGTTACTATAAGACTTTTTTATGTGAATTTTAATACTTTTTTATGTAATTATATAAAATTTAATATGGTTGATAGTGTAGCTTGCATATGTATATATAGATTAAATATCTATCGGATACATCGAATCACTTGCGTGAAAATATTGTTAAATGATTCAAAAGATGCTTCAGTACCTAATTGCAGATGTAACCAGAAAAAAAAATTAATGCAGTGTGTTATTTCTGTTAAAATTTCCAAATTTTCTCTTGAATCAGTATATTATTGCTTGACAAAATTTTACTCATGCCCTTTTTTTATGAAATTTACAGGAAATAATATGAGTTCTGTACAAGGACCTGTTATCTGCCCGGCAGCAGTCCATTTAAAACAAACTGGAGCTTATATGCTACCGGTAAATGGACCTCTAATGAAAAATAGAGTTCTTAGAAGTGGGTTCTGGGGGTTCAAAGGGTTCAGTGGCAGTAGGATTAATGTGGGTAATCAACAGCGATTCCAGAAGGGGAAGGTAGTGAAGTGTAGTTTCAGCTCATCATCCAATGGTAATGGTAGTACTGCTGAAAATTTTAATGAGAACGATGCAGATTATGTGAACTCAAGTGTTGTCGAAGCTGGTGAGCTCTTAGCTGGACCCATTCATGGAAATTAATTTAATAATATTCCACCATTGCTTTTACACATAAAATTAGACTTGAAATCGTACTTTATAAATTAACTGTCTGTACCGGAAGTTGCTCTTTATTCGGTTACCTATTACTGTCATCAAGTTACTGCAACATAGAGTCTTGTCTGTGTTTGTGTTTAACTTCTGAGGGAAAATGCTGAATCTTGTGATAGCGACTTGCTCTGTACCTATTACTGTCATTGAATTACTGCAACATAGAGTCTTGTCTGTGTTTAACTTCTGAGGGAAAATGCTGAATCTTGTGATAGCGACTTGCTCTTTTGAACTAGCTCTTAGTGAAAGTTGGTTGTGTAGCATTCACAAAGATTACAACGAAGAAAGTTCCAAATCAAGTGGTTATGCAGAAGACATTAACGTACAGAATTAATCAAGGTTTTGCAACTTGGTTGAATAATTATGTAGTTGCTTTTAGGTTCTGTTAACCAGTATATTCTAACATGTTAAGAGAGAAGTCATTATGTACTTAATATGTGAAGCAGTAAACACAATGACAAATAATTGATATGAATGTTTGACATTTTTCGAGACAGTTGAGGTGAAGAGCAGTGCCGATGGTTTCATGATCAAGATGAGAGATGGCAGGCATTTAAGATGTGCCCATAACAACCCTCATGGAGGCCATCTTCCTGATTATGCCCCTCATCCCGCAATTGTGCTAAAAATGGAAGATGGAACTGGTCTACTACTCCCAATTATCGTGTGTATGTTTCCTTTGCAATTTTTCTCTTTCAGAATATAGGGATGTGTTCCTATTCTATTTTTATGATTAATAATTTAAGGTCAACTATTGACTTTTTCTTTCGGCTTCCAATCACTTGCTTTCTATTGCAGTGGAGATGCCAAGTGCATTGCTCATGGCAGCCATGCGCAGCGTCCAAATTGTATGCATCACTTCTATTTCTATCACTAAAGCTTGTCTGGTGTCAGTTGATGTTCTGGATAATTGTTAATTTTTAAACTTAAATTTGGAATTTGTAAAATTTTCTATTTCAGGCGAGGCCTACCATGTATCAAGTAGTTAAAGAAATGATTGACAAAATGGGATACTCAGTAAGTTTTATTTAATTTGTGTCAAGCTCAAGCTCTTGAGCTATAGATAAAATTATAAATCGTCTAATTCTAACAAAATAGAGAACATTTCCCTTCGTTAGATGAATCGTTTTTGTTATTATACAGGTGAAACTTGTTCGAGTCACAAAGAGAATACATGAGGCATATTTTTCACGGTTGTACTTAACAAAGGCAAACTCCTGAAACACAACACTATTTTGTTACGAATGTCCATTCATGATTTTGTTTGGAAAGCTGATTATCTGACAGATGTTTTCCTTACCCCAGGTAGATGACGAAACAGAAAATATTAGCTTTGACCTTAGACCTTCGGATGCCAATCAACATTGCAGTGAGATGCAAGGTACCTTTTCCATTTTTTTAATAGTTGACCACAACACATCGACCTTGACTTTGACAGCATGTGAACCTTGAATTCCCGTAAATAGGATGAGGCCGATGCCTCTAGGCTAAGAGCCCTTTAGTGGTACCTTTGGATATGCATGCATATGCACTTTTTTTTTGCATGTGTGCATTGGTGGTAGGCGGGTAGATCATTTTAGTCACACCATTAATTAGGAGATGATGTTCATATATGTTCAATTCCTAAATCCTAGACCAAGACTATCCATCCAACCTTTGTTCTTATATTTTGATTTTTTTTCAGGTGCCAATACAAGTAAACAAGTTTTTGGCTTATAGTGATGGAATGAAAATAATTGAGCCTGCAAAAATTTCAATACCTGGTTCTTCAGTGGCTTAATATTCACAGAACTGGACAGGTATGGCTCACATTGTTTAGCCGACGAAAAATTCTTTGGAAAAGGCCCGTAAGTGGCTGTATGCTACGATTTGAAAAACTTCCACCCAAAATTTTTAATAGGAATGTTGTGATTTATCAAGACACTGATTCCTTAAAATTGATTGTCAATAAATTATAAGACATGCAGTTGAAATAACCCTTCCAGTTTTCGGGAAGGAAAGGAACTCTAGCTGATACTTTCTTTTCTTATCATGTATACTATGTTTTCAGGCCCAATGGCCAGCCTTGTGTTGAAACTAAGGAATTTGATCTTGTGTGCAACATGCTGAAAGCTGCCATGAGGAACGCTATAGTGATGCTGGTAAGTTTTGCATTCTTCCGGAACTTCTACATGCTTCAACTATCTGGTTCATTCATCTCTTTTGAATCATGGGAATTATCAGGGTTATTAAATTCATTAAACATCAAATGTGAGCGCAATATCTCATGTTCCTACGAAGTAGATACGAGTTTTGGTGTTTTTTAATAAATAGAAAGCATGCTATTTAGGACACTTGTGGTTTATATTATTGCATTTCGAACACCTTTGGTTCAGATTCTTATCTGGTTCCCTCATCTCTGTTAATTACGGGGATCACAGGGTTATTAAATTCTGTAAACATCAATGTGAACATGATAAATAAATCGAAACATGCTCTTTAGGACACTTTTGGTTCATATTTTATTGCATTTCGAACATATTAGTGACCAATTAAAGCTTTAAATTAAATGTGGCTGATTCCACATTTAGTTTGAGATGGCACTGTTTTTTTTGTGCTTCTTTCTTTGCCGAGCGAATACATCGGCCAGGTTCAAGATAAACTCCTTATCTTGTCTTTGAAAATTTTCACAAGAGTTTTAATGATCTTTTACAGCTCAGTGGCGGGATAAACTCAGCCAATTCAGATCAAAGAAGAACTGGGCTTAAGCAGGTATATTTTTGTCTTTATAGGTACCATAGTTGAATGCTACACAAGGGGAACCTATTCTCATTTCTACAGACTTGTGCTTTTTGGTTTAAAGAAGACTAATATATATAGCTATCTTGCTTGTACCATGTATGCAGGGTTGAAGACTATGTACATAGAAACCCATTGTTCAAAGTAACCTGCTCCTCTGGCAAATTAACTATATAATGAATATATATGGGTGCACCCGTTGTATGTATATGTAAAACAGTTGTGAATATTCTGTAAAGTGTAAACTGTAAAATAATCCCTTTATGATGGACATATATTAGTGGCTACTGTTAATTTCATGTCACATCCCGTTGATTGCTATGGCTTCTGCTTTTAATAATCATATTAATCTACTCTTGTTTGTGGAATTTTGATCTTTTGAAATATAAACATCTTGAACCTACGCCTAAGAGTTGAATATACATAGATAGCTGCCCAGATTTGTTGTCTAGGCACAGCAGCTCAATTTAAATCTCAAGAATCAACTAATATAATGACAAGGCAGATGATGATACATAAACTCGTATTACAACGTATCTGTGTTCTAGTTTTATTACGTGACCGTAAACACAGCCAAATCTATATATGAAGGCTCCCTTACAAATCATGCATACAATTCTTAATCCTGGAGGCTGCGTTTTGATGACCGAGGAAATACTATCAGTAAATTGTAAAATAACAATCGTTACGCTTTTTACATAATAATGACAATACACTGAAAACTATAAATCTTATAACAGAGCTAAACATATGAAATATTATGGTGGATATTATTATTCTAAAACTTGGATAATTTGGAATAAATGTTATACAGTGAACAGCGACTTATTAAAGTTTAGGTGTACATTATGGCATTTGCCTCTAAGCAAAACCAAGTTCTATAGACAACATAAATTAAATGTCAGAGCAGCTAGTATGAAGAGACATCTCAGTTGCACTTTAAATGTTTGACATTGTAGCTCCTGCTTGCTCTGAAAGAATCATCTGATTCATCCTACTCACCATCTGACTCATCCCTATCTCCTTGTGGATCAAGCTACCACAACTACAGCAAAAGACGGAATGAGGATCAGTTGGGAGTTACACTATCAGATTATTTCTGTTGGCACACTAATAAAATAGAAGAAAAAGGTTTATTAGAACAAATATAGAGCAGCAAACTACGACAT
The DNA here is from genome assembly GCF_009905375.1 of Apium graveolens. Lineage (NCBI taxonomy): Eukaryota > Viridiplantae > Streptophyta > Magnoliopsida > Apiales > Apiaceae > Apium > Apium graveolens. The sequence continues at coordinate 6,137 of NW_027420504.1, forward strand.
AATGTGTATAAGTGAAAAAATGATAATTTTAGGTTGTGTAAGTCTAAAATACAGACCTTCAGAGTGATACTTCGATAAGAAACTTGGCTAAGAACCTCACGGTACATTTAAGTTCTTTGATGAAAAATGAGAAATATGCACATGCATAATATAAACGTGTTTGAAAAACATAGCGGAGAAGCCTTGAAATGCAACCTACTATATTGTCCATGACAAGGACCAGGTCTATTCAATTTTCGCAGCTTTTACCTGGATTATCCTTGACTTTAGATATCTGAGAATAAGCGCGAACTATTTTCTGGTCTAACTCATAATAGTATTCCATCTTCGTTAGAGGTTTCTATCCAGGTCAAGAAAAGATGCCTGTGAATTAACAAATTTAGTAACTATATCAACAAATAAGACAATGCCATATTAGCAATATTCCATTGTCTTAAATAGGAAATACTAACGAGTGCAGTAGTAGATAATAACATCAGCAGGGGGAATCAAGATTTGAGCTCCTGATAGTGTAAAGGTCATGATGGATCACTAGACCATTTAATAAATTAAAAAGCACTTTGCATTGTCTTGCATTATTCCATAGTATCTGCGACTAATGTTTACATGCTTTTGCTTCAAAAAACAAATGATAAAGGATGAGAGGATTTGTGCATTAACTTAGGAGAAGGCAGAACGGTGAGAATCTGAGATCAGTTGTGACACATACCTTGTATTGAAAGCTTTGTCTAGTCGATTTAGTACAACAGTATCATCCAAAGATTCCATGTCTCTGTTTTCAGTGGGTCCTAAAACTTATCATCGTAACTCAAGTCCTTTGCAGTTGCAGCAAGTCAGATAGTCCTTCACAATCTTTAAGCTTTTACTGTATGGATCTGAATGAATATGGGAATATCTTTCTGACAGTTTCTCTTCTACTCCCGGAATTTGCTGCATACTTACAAGACTGGGCAAACAACATTATAATATGCATGAATTGCCCCTTCAATGTCAAGCGTATCAAGCATCTGGGCTTTTAGGAGCCTATCTAATAGTCTTGATCTGAAAACTGTCTCAGCAACAAGATCCAGGAACTTTGTTGTACGATTGCCATTGTCTGATTGAATCACACATTTCAGTACATCTTCAAACGTTTCCCTAGTCAGATAGCTCTTGCTGCTTGGGCTACCACCTAAGCCCCCATATATGAGAGAACCATTAAAATACCCGAAAATTGTTCTGAGGTGTAAGAAAAGGTCCTTCACAGCTTTATTTACTCTCTTTATAGATTTAAGAGAACAGATCCAACGGATCGTATTCGCTTACTTCCGATATCTGAAACAAATTTTTGAATGTTGAAGAAGGTATAATTAAATCAAGTGCTAAACAATCTTCCACACGAGAGCAACAACACATAAAAAACAGATTTAAATGACATCAGTGTTGAAGAATATACTATTTAACCAAGAAATGTACTAAATGCTGATTGATAATAATTTTTATACAAGCATCCAACAAATAGTGGACTGGTCTTAAAATTTAGTAGTAGGATAGACAATACCTTCCCCTGATGGATTTCAGTGCCTGATGCATTTTAAATCGGCTTATGCTCTTTTTAACAGAATTTCCTCAGCTATCAAATCTGAAACTGGCAGAAATCCGCATTGGGCTGCTTTGAGTGAGCAAGAATATAATGAGAAAAGTAAGATATACTTAATCTTTGGTGTATCCTTTTAAACTGCCTCTTACTCAAAACATTCAAAAGAAATTATTAGAAAAGAACATTAACAGAAGGGGGTAAGAACCTTTATCTCAACAGTTATGCAGAATTCTTTATTAAGAACACCTGAGAAAAAGGTAAAGATAAATTTCTGTTACGAACAATCATTATATAAAAGCATGAGACCGTAAATCATTAGTTGTTTCAATATACATTTCAAACAACTTACAACCCTCAGAACTCCAGACACGTACTTATAGATATAGGACAACAATCTAATCAACATCCATAGGTTATCATTAAGGGAAATGTAAAAGCTTGAATTGGACTGTTGGTATGAAAAGTCAAAATATGTTGCCTCGCTTGTGAAGATAAGATTTAAAAAAAATTGTTACTGTATTAAAGGAGAATCAGCTTCATGTTTTCCTTCAATAATTTTTCCATGTAATACTACAATAAATATATGCCCATAAAACTGTGTTTCATGAGCAAGTAACCCACTACTTCTTTCTTTAGACTGCAACTAGTGGATGACTCTTGAAAGCCACCTAAGAAGCATGCATCAGATGTATGTTAACTGAGGTACAACACATACACCACAAGTATTATAAAGTAGCCATGAAGAACAATTTTCAATCCAGGTGAAATTCGATTCCAAGATCATGATACCTTGGGTTTAATTAGGTTAGAGAAAAATCACCATTAAGGCGGCAAGTGATAGGGTATTAAGGTGTCTTGTTTCCTTAAATAGACAAGCATAGTTATTTGCATCAAATATATTTCAGAGATGGTACTTACTGCCAGGAAAATGTGAGAGATCAGGTAGAAGAAGAGCAGAAACACATTCTGTGTTGGTCTTTGCATCATTGACTCGCCATGAAGGACGCTTAGAAAGATATTACTTTCACAGACTCCAAAAATCCCTTGCCCACAGTACTCGGACCTACCCGTATAAAAGGAAAAACATGAGGACTCTTGATACAAGACTACAGAACTTTGAAAAAACCATTTGTGCAGAATCAAACGATGCATTCTGGAGGAGAAACAATGGGTGATATTGCATTAAAAGAAATTATTATAGCTTTTCCGGACTATTAACGTGAATAGGCCACAAGTATAGCTCATATAGCTCATAAAAAGAAATATATAAGTACCATTAACATGAATGGGGCTTAAGAAGGCAAATAAAAATCACTCAAACAAGTGAAACTATATAAGAGTAACCTATAGCTAATGCTGTGCAGAGATCTTTATTATGTCCTATCATAATTAATAGATGGTAGAGACTGTAACAATAAATTTAATGCATATATTTAAATATTGGTCGCAGGCAAGAGGCAGCAATATCTATGTGATGCTTTTTTTGAATGAAACAACATATGATCAGGATATTAGCAGGATAATAGATATTAGAAATGCACAAGAGATATGATGCTATAACAACACATACCCCAGACTCAACATAATCGGAACCTAGCAGAGGTCTCATAACATTCTTTACATACAGGTGGCTCAGCCATTTCCCTGGATGGGGCCGATATAAGTTCATCCCAAAGTAAGCACTCATGCTTGCTTAGGCCAGAGAGTCCATTATCATATTCTGCCCCATTTTCAGTTATCTTCCGCACACGCAATACTTTCCCAACCTATACAATGAATTGCAAAGGATTTGAATATGTTAGAATATAAAATATAACACAAGATCCAGTTGGGGCCTTCCCCTAACATCTTAAGATGAGCTGTTTACTTAACATGCCTTAACATGAGATCTTCTAACAGAATATGCTAGTGACTAGCCGAAAGTAATGATTCAGAATTGCCAAGGATATACGATATACAAAAGACCTCTTGCTCTAGTGGCATCGCCCCGTACATTTATTCCCATACCTGGGGTGGAGTTAGTTAATTCATAAATTGAAATAATAATAATAATAATAATACCTGATGAATATAATAATCTATGGATCTAATGACTGCATAAAATATTCTGATTCTATAAAGAGTCATACCACTTGGGCAGATGCCATATCTCTTTTTGAAAAGATAAAACTTTTAAACCCTACAAAATCCACCATCTCATGAAAGCTAAATACTTTTTTGATACCACCAAAGTTGACGGTACTTTAATATCCTAACTGGACACTAATCGTTTTTTTGTAATAATTCCTTGTTGCGTATGGAATAGTAACACATTTAAAATCTTTTGTAATACCATCCCGATTGACTACCAAGAAATTTTTTAAAGACTGAAATCCCAATTGAATTCCGTCAAATTTATTAAATTTTATAAATTTTCACCTAGTATTGAATTGCAAGATAAAAATAATACCAAGAGACTCTAGATTGAATACACCAAATAACATTGAAACAGGGGACAGAGGTCAAATGGGGGAGAGAGAGAGAGAGAGAGAGAGGAAATAGAGAGGGAGGAGAGAGAGAGAGGGATTACAAAAGGAGGGTATGATCCAGTGTAAGAAAGAACAAGATTAGCAGCGCCTTCTCCTCTATAAGCCCACTCCCCAGCATCTCTAGCCTCTAAAATCATCTCCATTCCCCTCCCCTGCAGAACTATATAACACATAAACCATACAAATGAATGCAATAATACATTACATGTTATATTACAGATGTATAAGAGTTTAGTTAGAAATGAGATTACCCCTTAACTTATCCAATAATAAAAAGACATGGGCATACCTTAAATCTTAAGGACAGGGAGAATTAAAATCCAAACTGAGGGCTCTTCACAACTACAACTGGGTACTCTGAATTGTCACTTGTATTTGTGTACGTATGTATACAACATTGATGACGGAGGGAAAGAAAAAGATAAGACTCAGAGACACGCAGGGGTGGGCGTTGGGTATTTTATGTTTTTGTGGGCTCTGTGTACTGTATGTATTATTTTTTTTATTAATCGGGCGCCAAATGAATGCTGTTGATTTTTTTCTAACGTAAATTGCGGTATAAAAAATTATATTTATACATATATTTGTTTTTTAATATTTATATTAAATTAAAGTTTGAAATTTAAGATTTAATTTGATATAAATATTAAATTTGTTTATCAATTACTCCCTCCGTCCCACTGAATTGGATTGTTTACGTATTTTCGACACACTTTTTAATGTTCGTTTAAAGTATAGTTTACAATATTTTTTTTTAATTTTTTTGAATAAAAGTTTTATGTTAAACTTTTATTCAAAAAAAAAATTTCAAAAAATATTATGAAACTATAATTTATAAAAATTTCGAATAATACGTATTGAATTATAATGTAAACATCTCGGTGGTACGAAGGAAGTAAAAGTTATACTTTTTGCCACTCTATAAAAGGGTTTTGGCAATTTTTACCCGTTTTGTTAGAAACTCAAACAATACAGAATCACTTATTTTGAAATAGATATTTGTTTACGGGTTAAAGCCCAAATAACGAAATTTGGGGTGGAATTGCCCGAATGATCACTGTCAAGAGGATTGGGTATTCGAACCCTCGATATGTATAATTCATGTGCTATATACTACTATTCCTTTAAAACCAATACAAGAGACGCGTACTAAATATGACTAACTTGTGTTTATTTCTGAATTAGTGATTCGACTTTTTTAAACTAAATATGTGACGGCATGTATACGCATAACAATAGTGCGCAACCTTTATTTGTAATTTCTAAAATTAAAAAAAAATACATCAAGAACACTTACGCGCACCAATGTTATGCGAAATAGAGCCCACGTATATTGATACTGCGGAGAAATTAGCTTTTATTTTTAAAATTTTCAAAATACAAAAAAAAGCAAAAATTAGTCGTAAAGGACTACACATACAAAATATGCGGGGCACCTGTACGCATGCTGATAAGAAAAGGTTAAAAAGTCATATATGTAACCAGGAGATGTGAGGCCGTGGACGCATATGACATATAAGTATACGTCCCCGCCTACGCATACTCTAGATGCGCTTTTGGTACACGTATAAGTATACGTCCCCCGCCTACGCATACTCTAGATGCGCTTTTGATACACGTAAATTGTGGCGCCCTCAATTTCGGGATTAGAAATGAGTATCTATATATCATCAACTAACAATAAATAAGCAAAACCCCGATTAATATTAATAGGATATAAACAACCAGTAAATATATTACAACCAGTAAATATTATTACAACCCAAAATAATATATTGTGTAAATTATATATTATTTTGGGTTGTAATAATATTTACTGGTTGATAGTTATGTCTTGTCTCAAACTTAATCCTGTTTAGATTCCTGTAATAGTTAAACGGGGTTTATGCTTATTTATTGTTAGTTTAATGATGTGTGGGTTCTCATTTTCTAACCCCGTGATTGAGGGCGTCACACAATCACAAATGTGAATTGTGATATAAAAAATCCAAACTGTCTATTCTTTCTTTGACGGCCCATTACATCAACACAAAATTTATATCTATGTCGCAAGTATACCGTATATACAATTTGTTCGCGTGCTTAGATTCAACTGAACATATCATGTGAGTTCCTTAATGGTAGTCAAAATTTATATAACTTATTTTCCCGAATTGTGTGTATAAATCATGGTTTCTTGATTAAAAGTTGAGTTATCGTAATATGGCTTCTGGTTCTAGTTCAAATTATGTGATGTGTTGTTCTTATTACGATGGTAAAATTATTTATAATAGCGTTATTGGTTCCACTTATGAATAAATATCATATTTGATTTGTGAAATTGCTCTTCAAATTAAAATTTATAGGATTATTGGATCTTTTATATGCAAAACTATTTATTGATCAGAATTTGTACAAGTTGAAAAGTGTTACGTAGAGTTTTGAATTCTACGACAAACAATTTTGGTCTTACTCCAATTGTTAATGATGATGTGGAGTATACATATAGTTCGAATCTTTGGATGATTCCGGTAGTAAGGTCCATGTTTTTTTCCATATAAAGCTCCACATGGACCTTACTACCGGAACCATCCAAAAATTAGAAACATATATATACTCCACATCATCATCAAAAAGTCTGTATTTGGGTGAAAATAGTAGTTCAAGCAGATCACTATACACATCCGTGTAGATACTGAAGGAAAATCAATAGGAAATTATGGTTTTAGAGATGATTGATACACCTTATTATAGGTCATTTGATGGTTCGTCAATGATGATTTCATATCAAGAGCCAATTATGCAAATTATTCGTGATTTGCATAATCCAACTGAGTTGGGAAAGGGATGTTGGCATTATTAATCTAAACTATATTTGCCAAGGTGTATTATTTTGTGCTGGTGTTGCTGGTTTGCAGCACTGTTGATACATGGGACTTGGTCATTCAGCATTAACATGTTTGTAGGAGAAGTAGTGGAATAATCCGTAGTGGCATATTGTTATTAGGAAAGCTGTTGCATTAGTTCCTATTTTCCAGCTTATCTTTTGTACGCTCTTTCTAGTTACATGTTATGTTCTCTTTGAAATAAAATAGTGAGTTCCAGCATATCTCTGTTTCTCTTAGTTTTCATTCATAAAATTGTTTATATTGCAACATCTTGGTATCAGAGCTACAACATCTGGTGGATGCCCAAGTGTATGCTAGACCAAGAACAATGGAGACCGAGAAAAATAAGGAGAGCACGGTGGGATTAAATTATCCCATGTTGACAAGGGGGGAACTACCGGTGTGGGCCTTGAAGATGAAGGCGTGTTATGGATGCACATGGATATGGGTGGCAGTGTCACCAAGGACCGAAAGCTTGTTTTGAAGAAAAGAAAGACAAGATGGCGTTGGCTGTTATCTATCCAGGGAATCCCTGAGGATATTCTTTTGTCGATAGCGGAGAAAGAACACCGCGAAGGAGGCCTGGGAAGCGGTGAAGGTGCTTTGTCAGGGAGCAGAACGGGTGAAAGCGGCTAGAATTCAAACTCTAAGATCAGAGTTTGAAGCAAATGATTATGAGGAAGGTGAAATCTCTCGACGATTTTTGCCTAAAATTAAATGGACTAGTAACAAACATACGAACCCTGGTGATGAAATGGCTGAGGCGTATGTTGTTAAAAAGGTATGAGAGCAATGCCACATAAATTCTTGCAAATTACTTCGCCATCGAGCAATTTGGCGATCTGGAGAAGATGAGCATGATGGAAGTAATAGGGTTCGTTGAAGGCGCATGAGGAAAGGCTCCGTGGACAACCTGATGCGAGTGGGGGCACTAATCAGTTGCTACTCACGGAGGAAGAATGGAGGAAGAAGGACAAGGAGGAGAGTAAATTGCTGGATTAAACGGTCCAATAGAGGTGAAGGTAGCTCACAGAGATTCAGGGGAAAGGAGACATTCCGAGGAAATCGTGATAAAAGTAAGGTTAGATGTTGGAATTGCCTTGGGTATGGCCATTTTGCTGCAGATTGTAAAAAAGCCAAAACGCGACAAGGAGCAAAGAGAAGAAGCTAACATGGTGCAAGTGCCAGACGATGGAACCAGCCCTTCTTCTGACAGAATGTGACGAAGGAGAAAAGAATGTGATGCTGATAAATGAGGAGAAGGTGAGTCCGAAAATTAACAAAGGAGCTGGTGAGGCAGTGTCAAACCTTTGGTATTTAGATAACGGAGCTAGCAATCACATGACCGGACAAAAATCAAAATTTAAGGAATTGAATGAAGAGATAAAAGGGCAGGTGAAAATTTGGTGATGGCTCGTGGTTCAGATAAAGGAAAGGGGTCGATAGCAATACAGTGCAAGACTGGGACGAGAGGATTCTTCACGATGTATACTACATACCGGCACTTTGTAGTAACATCATCAGCTTAGGACAAATGGCTGAGGAAGGATATAAGATATCAATGAATGGAGATTTTCTGTGGGTTAGAGACACGCAAGACATTCTGTTCATGAAGGTAAAAAGGTCCTTGAATCGATTATATAAGATTATAATTAATACTGGAGATGCAGGTTGTTTACTCTCGGAAGGAATTCAAGGCCAAGAATGGCTATGGCACTCAAGACTCGGTCATGTAAATGCTAATGCAATGCAAGAGATGGGAAGAGACAGATGGTGCACGGGCTGCCAAAGTTACAACATTTGAAGGGGGTATGTACTGGGTGTTTAATGTCGAAACAAATCAGAAAATCATTTCCTCAACAAAGCAATTACAGTGCAAGCAAGGAGTTAGAATTGGTGCATGGTGACTTGTGTGGGCCAATCACGCCTTCAACAACAGCTGGAAATAGGTACGTATTTTTATTGGTTGATGATTATAGTCGTGTGATGTGGGCTTATTTGTTAAAGGCAAAGAATGAGGCATTTGAAGCATTCAAACGCTTTAAGGCCTTAGTTGAAGATGGTAAGGAGAGAAAAATCAAGACTTTTAGAACGGACCGAGGAGGTGAATTTTGCTCCAAGGAATTCTTGAATTATTGTGAAGATAATGGAATAAACAGGCACTTCACGGCACCATATTCACCCCAACAAAATGGAGTGGTTGAGCGACGTAACAGAACTCTGATCGAGATGGCAAGAAGCTTGCTTAAGGGAATGAAGATGCCAAGTTATTTTTGGGGTGAGGCTATCCGACATGCCATTTATTTGTTAAATCGTTTGCCTACTAGAGCAGTGTCAGGAATTACTCCATTTGAGGCGTGGTCTGGTGAAAAACCGTATATAGGACATGTACGTGTGTTTGGATGTATAGCTCATATGCGTATTCCTAATGTTAATTTGCAGAAGTTGGATGACAGAAGCAAGGTGGTAGTACACTTAGGGAAAGAACCCGGAACCAAGGCGTATAGAGTTTATGATCCAGTTAACAAAAGGGTGCACGTAAGCAGGGACTTGATTTTTGAGGAAACAAGGTCGTGGGCTTGGGCATGTGATTCTGAGAGTGAAAAATCTGATGAAGGAAATTTCGTAGTGTTTGGGCTGGGGTCTGGTGAATCTCGAGATAATGAAACAGGAGGTGAAGACAACACGTTGAGTGATGAAGTGGGTAACTCAAGAGAGTCAGAGTATGATTCGAGTTCTGATGCATCAGTAGAATCCTTATCTTCAACAAATTCTCAAGTGTCAAATACAGAAACGGACTCGAGTAGTGCACCCCATAAATACAGGTCTCTCTCAGATATATATGCTGATGCTGAACACTAGAATTGGAGGATGATGAGTTATTTTTCATAGCAGCAGATGAGCCAATAAATTATGCACAGGCATCCAAGGATAGACTGTGGAAATAAGCTATGAAGAATGAACTGGAGTCAGTCGAACAGAATAAAACCTGGAGCTTGACAACGTTGCCACCTGGACAAAAGGCAATAAATTTGAAGTGGGTAGTTCAAGTTAAAGAAAGATACGCTGGTAATATAGTAAAACACAAGGCACGAATTGTTGCAACAGGTTATGTACAGAGGAAAAAAATTGATTTCGAAGAGATTTTTGCTCACAGTGACTCGATTGGAAACAGTGGCGACTACTACTCGCTCTTGCTGCTAAACATAGTTAGGAAGTTCATCACCTCGACGTAAAGACGGCATTTTTAAATGGTGAGATTGAAGAGGAGGTGTACGTGTCTCAACCAGAAGGGGTTCGTTAAGAAGGGGGAAGAACATTTGGTGTATAAGCTTCATAAGGCTCTGTACGGGCTACGACAGGCGCCCAGGGCCTGGTACTCGAATTAAATAAATGCCTAGAGGAGCTTGGTTTCACTAAATGTCCACACGAGCACGCCGTTTTATACAAAGAATTGAGAAGGAGACTTGATAGTAGCTGTGTATGTCGACGATCCTCTGATAACCGGAACCAACAAGTCGTCATTGAAGATTTTAAAATGCAGATGAATCAAAAATCGACATGAGCAAGCCTGGGTTTATTGTCTCACTATTTAGGTATTGAGGTAAAGCAAAGCATGGGACATATAGAGTTAAGGCAGACGGCATATGCCAAGAGAAGTTCTGGAGAAGCGGGATTAGCAGAGTGTAACCCAATAAGGTACCCCATGGATCCCAAGAAGTTATCACTAAGGATGAAGGGGAAAGGAGTAGATGTGACTTTTATTAAAAGCTTGATTGTGGTCTGCGTTACCTGGTTCACACCAGGCCAGACATTGCTTATTCCGTTGGAATAATTAGTAGGTTCATGGAGAAGCCTACTACAATGCATCTAAATGCTGTCAAAGCGTGTGCTTCGATATGTGCGAGGAACTTTGAACTACGGGCTTGTATATACAAGAACAGTGGTAACAACATTCTGACAGGATATACATACAGTGATTTGGCTGGGACTTGGTAGATCGAAGAGCCTGGAGGGCATGGTGTTTTACCTGAATGAGAGTCTTGATAACTTGGGTTTCACAAAAACAGAAATGTGTTGCTCTTAGTTCGTGTGAAGCTGAATTTATGGCTGCTACCAGCTGCAGCATGCCAGGAAATATGGTTGAAGAATTTGCTGTCCAAAATCACAGGTGAGAGTCTTGGCCCTGTGGTGTTGTATATAGATAATAGTCGGCTATTGATCTAGCTAAGAATCCGGTATTTCACGGAAGGAGCAAGCATATAGATATACGCTATCATTTCATTCGAGAATGTGTCGAGAAGGGAGATATTCTGGTGAAGCATATTAGCTCAGAGAAGCAAAGAGCAGACGTGTTGACGAAATCTCTTGCAGCATTCAAGTTCGAGAAAATGCGAGACTTACTTGGCTTGAAGGATCTGTCTGTGCAAGTTTAGATTAAGGGGGAGTTTGTTGGCATTATTAATCTAAA
>NW_027420505.1:0-59198 GCF_009905375.1 Apium graveolens
TTCAAACTATCAGTATCTTTTTTATTAAATCTATCTTTCTACTCGTCATACTCATTGATCTAATTAATCTTATAGGATTTTGTTCTTTTCTAAAACTTAATCTAGATCCTTCTAATATTGGTTTAATTCTCTGTCTTGGAATCATTTGTCTATTACTAAAATCTATTGTAATTTCTTCTGGGATTGTTATTTGAGATTCTTCTTTATGCTCAATTTTTTCTAATATATCATTATATAACTTTGGTACTATTATTCCTAATTCCGTTTGTTTCTTCACATGATGGTTTCCAGTCATAGCATAAACCATTTTGGTTTCTATACTAATAACTTTACTTCCTTTTTGCATTTTTATTCCATCTAACTTATAGTATAATGTTAAAGATCTTTCTTTATTTTCATCCCTTAGGGATATACTGAAATCGGGTTGTATTATAAATTTTAATTTCTGATATATCAAGTTTCCTTTTATTACTGCTATTAATGAATCTTGTATATTTCCTATTATTCTATCATCCAATACATATATCTGGTATAGGGGGTAATCGATATTTTTCTGAAAATATGCTTTATTGTAAATTCTATTGCTCCAAAATATATTTTTTTAGTTTATTTTGCTTCCTTTGTTTTAATTTGGATATTCTCTTTTATTAATCCATCCGTATTAAATTTATTCTTGTTTTTCCATTTATTGTATCTATATCTATTATATTCTCATGTTTTTGGGCTATATACCTAACTTCCTTATTTCTTTCAAAATATGATGTCTTGAATATCTTTTTTATTGTTAACTCTTCTGTTTCACTTTGAATTTGAGTATATATATCTGGTTAAAACTTAGAGTTTGTGATGTTCCTCCTTCGTATTCATCCATTTGATAATACATATCTTGTTTTTCACTTATTTCTTCTAATGACATTTTATCCATCTATATTTTATCCAGTTATATTATTTGTTAAAATTATTCTTTTAAGTCCTTGTATTCTTAGTTTATCATTTCGAAATGTTATTATCATATTTCCAAGTGTTGGTAAATTCTCATAATTTCTTCGTTATTCTCTCTGTCCATATATTTTATTTTTCTTTCTAGTAATTTTCTAGATCTCTTTCTAATTTTTCCTGATTTTTTATTAATTGCTTTAGTTTTCTATTATTTCTAGTTATTGCATTTGGATCTATCCAAGTCATTTTTAATTTTGTGTCTTAAATCGTCTATTAATTTATATTGTTCAGTTAATACTTCTTTTAAGTCTTTTATTTCGATTTCTAAATTAGTTTCTTTAATAAATTTTTCTCGCTTTAGTAAAAGTTTTCTTCCTCTAGTCTCCTAATTTTTTCATCTCTTTCTTCTAAACATTGTTTGTATCATAGCTATAATATCTAATTTTGCATTTATTATTTGCATGCTGTATCTTACAACTTTCAATATGGTGATTTATTAGCCTGTTATATGTAGGTTCTTTATCAGCTATGTACTGAATTGATTGTATCCTTAAGGTCTTCCATAAGTCAGATTAATTGTCTGTATAAAATTTTCCTTACACAATCTGTTGTGTTGCTTTGTTTTCTACCATAAATAAAATTAATAGAGTTGCTATTATTTTAGATTTATATCTTTTATTCCTTTCTCTATGTTATTCTTGTCGGAGGTCTCATTTAATTATCAAATTTTATTTCCTTTTTACTATTCATTAGTTACTATTCACTGTCGGTTACTATTCACAGTGTACTATTCACAGCTACTTTTTTGCTACAGTGTTTTTACTATTTTGCTACAGTGTTTTTACTGTTCATCTCCCGCCTATTACTAGCTCTGATACCAATTTCTGGGTGTTTATATATGTTTAAAGATGGGTGTTTAAACCAAACAATTTCTGGGTGTTTATATATGTTTAAAGATCTACACAACCCTAAAGAGGGAAGGCGAGGGTAGGTTTCATATTAATTAATATGGTTATTTTTTGCATGTAATCAGCAATAGACAAATTCATTATTTTAAATGAAATCATCTCTATAACCTCATACTAATTATACATCATAATCTTAGAAAACATTATTTTATAATGTTATCACATACAATCAGATTTGAATCAGAATTTTTACCTCTTACAATAGCTTTTTGGTCACCGGAAGTCTCAACTCACCCTTGCCCTGTTATCCACAACGCTCTCCAAGCTTCTTGGATATTCTTTGGCTGGATGCAGGAGTCCTCACACGGTCTCTTCCATATCGCTATTCGTCAAGATATTATACCAATTTCTGGGTGTTTATATATGTTTAAAGATGGGTGTTTAAACCAAACAATTTCTGGGTGTTTATATATGTTTAAAGATCTACACAACCCTAAAGAGGGAAGGCGAGGGTAGGTTTCATATTAATTAATATGGTTATTTTTTGCATGTAATCAGCAATAGACAAAAACAAATTCATTATTTTAAATGAAATCATCTCTATAACCTCATACTAATTATACATCATAATCTTAGAAAACATTATTTTATAATGTTATCACATACAATCAGATTTGAATCAGAATTTTTACCTCTTACAATAGCTTTCTGGTCACCGGAAGTCTCAACTCACCCTTGCCCTGTTATCCACAACGCTCTCCAAGCTTCTTGGATATTCTTTGGCTGGATGCAGGAGTCCTCACACGGTCTCTTCCATATCGCTATTCGTCAAGATATTATTTTTCTGAACCAATTCTGATTGTATACAATACATATAAAATAATCTATTTCTATTATTATGATATATTCCTAGCAGAGTTTATAGAGATTGAAGAAGTTTTAGCCAGACATATTGAGAGAGAGAGAATTGAACTTCAGAAATTTTCAGATATCCTTTCCATTTCATGTATAGATTTATTTATAGTAGTCTTTCTATATGGTTACAGATTACCGGGATAACCGGTTTCTTTTACATAATTACTAATAATTCAGGAATCTTTTCTTTTCTTTGTCTGCCATTTCTTCTTTTGTCATCTCTTCATATTTTCTTCATCTTTATCTTTTGTGTCTGCCATGATATCTTGCAGGATTTGTCGTCTTTTTCCAGGGAATCTGCTTTTTCTTTTCTTCTTTCTTTATCTTTGTCTGCCATGATATTTTTGGAATCTCCTGGTAATATAACTTTTTGGTTTTCACCATTCAATTTGCAATATTCTGGTGTATTACACCATTTTTGTATTATGCAAAGGGATCAGAATTCATCCCTTTGTCATCATTTCTTAGACTGATAATAGGTCTTTTTCGAGGACCTGTTATCCTTTGATAATATTCAGTAGTATGTTTTGCATGATTATATTTCAGGTTTTCTATTTTATCAAGCATCATTTCTAATGCATTAGTACCTGAATTTTGTATAATATTATCATAATATAAAGTTATTATACTTTCGGTGAAACCTCCACCATGGCTTTCAGAAATGATTATAGCTTTCCGAGCTCGTAGTATATCTTGTATTTTGGACCTGAGGGTAGCTAGTCCAATAGCTCGTTTTTCACATAACCATTCCTGGAATTTGTTGATATCACAAGGATTTGGTAATTTCAAGCTTTTGGTTTCTCCCACAATATCTGTCATATTCCTTCCCAGTTTAAATAGTTGACATATTATTATGGGTTTTCCAACTAGATCGGTTGATGCATCAAAAACTTGTATTCCGTATGAGCCTGCTCCCATTTCCCGTATCATAGCTTCCACGGATTTGACAATTATACTTGGTAGCTTTGATATACAATACATGGTTTCATTTGTTAAGATCTTGTCAACAAAACCATGTATAAACAGGTTATATACTATGTCAGGTTTTGCATTTTCACAACAAATGTATCTGGGATATTTTGTAGATTTTGTCAGTCTGCAAATATCAGGGTTAGATTTATAATCATAATATTTCATCATTTGCTCGTATGTTTTTACTGTGTCAGGTGAGTATTTCAGCTTATCACTCATTGATAAATTTGACAGAGTAGTTGATATGCTGGTTGAAGGTGATGGCATGGTTACAAGCTTTGATGAAAATGTCATAGGTTTTATTGTAGGGATTGCAACTGAAGCTTGTAGAGTTGTTTTGTCTTTACAGCTTCCATAATTTGTTTCAGAAAATGTTGGTTCTCCTGAACCAGGGTTTCTATCTCCTTTTGGAGTTTGGTGATTTTTTCATTATTGGTTGATATATGAGATGTAACATCAGTGATATATTTCTCAAAATTTTCCATCTTTTGTTATCCTGCTAAGAACAACAAACAATTAAATTTTCCCTTTACAAAAACAAAATGCATGACATTCAATGGTATTTAATTTTCTGATAATTGATATTAATAATTCATCAATATTCCTTCTGTTAGGAGCGAAATAATAACCAATGTGTTTTTCTATTTCTAGAAATCCTTTATATGCTTCTTCTAGTTTTTCTGTGTTATTTTCATCTAATCCTTCGAGAGCAAAATTTTTTATAAATTCTACAGCTTCTGAAGTAGTAGTCCATATTATTAAAGATCCTGATTCGATTTTCCATGGTTGAGCTTGTCTTCTTGTATATTCTATTTTCATTGTTTATTTTCTCTGCTAAGATAGTCAGCTAACACATTTTTTGTTCCTGATATATTTTTTATTACAAAATCATAACAACAGAAAAAAGATTGCCATTTTCTTCTTTTATTTAATTCTGGTAATAATTCTATTTTATTAGTAATAAAAGCTTTCACTTGAGTATTATCTGTTCTTACTACAAATTTAACAGGTAACAAATGATAATGAAACTTTTTAATCCCATATTTTACAGCTAATAGTTCTTTTTCATTTATGTGGTAGTTTGATTCATTAGGTTTCCAAGTTCCTCCTGCATATCCACATATATGTGTATTTTCTTTATCTATGTCATCCTTCTCATATGCTATTAGGACTGCTCCCCATCCTATATCACTAGCATCAGTATATAATTCTAAATGATCTGTTTCTATGGGTATTCTATGTTTTGGTAAATCTTTCACCTTTTCCTTAAGAATTTTTATACAGTTTTCATGTTCTTTTGTCCATCCAAAAGGTTTATTTTTTGTTAGTTCCTGTAATGGTTTTCTTAATTTAGGTAAGTCTTTAATATGATCTGAGGCATAATTTATTATTCCTAAAAATTGTTGTACCTCTTTTTTATTTTCTAATTTGTCCTTAAAATTTACAATCTTTGTTACTATATGGTCTTGTAATTGTATACCTTCTTTATCTATTTTGTATCCTAAATATTCTATCTTATTCTTAAATATTTCAGATTTCTTTTCAGAAAGTAATATTCCATGCTGGTCTATTGTTTTTATAAATTGCTCTAAATGTTTTATATGCTCTTCTAAAGTTTCACTATATATTAATATATCGTCTACATATACTATACAAAAATCTTTTAATTTTCTAAAGATTTGGTCCATTCTTCGTTGAAATATTTGTGGCGCATTTTTTAATCCAAAGGGTAATACTATCCATTCATAATGTCCTTGCGGAGCACTAAAGGCTGTTAAAGACCTTGATTCTTTGGTTAATTTTATTTGCCAAAATCCACTTTTACAATCGAATTTACTAAACCATTTCTTATTTCCTAGTCTATTTATAAGATTTCTTTTGTATGGTAAGAAATATCCATCAAATATAGTTTTCTTATTTAATTCTCTATAGTCTATTACCATACGGGCTTTTCCCCTTTTTTGTTCATTATGTTTTCTTACAAGGAAAGCCGGGCTACTATGTGGACTTTTACTTTCTTGTATTAATTTTAGTTTTAATAATTCATTGATTTGATTATCAAATTCTTTTTGGTCTGAAGGGCTATACCTTATAGGTTTAGATCTTATTATATCATTAGGGTTTAATAATTTTATTTCAGCATATATTTTTTCCTTATCCCATAAACTCATAGGATTTTCTCCGAAGTTAGATTTTAATAAATTATTATATTTTTTGGTTAATTCTTGTAGATTATTATTTCTTTCTATTCTTAAATTGTTTATAGTATTTATAGTACTTATTGGCATAATTCTTTTTAATACTATCCACTTATTACACGGAGTTTGTAATGATAGGGAATTTGAAGTTACTATATGTGTTTTAAAATAATCTAAAAAGTTATTTCCTAATAATATAGATTGCTTCATCTTATTCTGATATACAATAGGTAAACTGAATAATGTTTTATTTAGCTTTATTCTCATGTTTTTTGCTATTACATCTAATTCCTTCTTTTGTTCATTAAATCCTGATACCCTAGTTCTATGTGTATTAGATTTTTCCCATCTATACGAAGCTAAAACTTCTTTTTTTACTAGACATAGATCTGCTCCACTGTCTATAAATATTTTTTGTTTTAGGAATTTATATTTTTTATATTCTACATCTGCTTCTATGTATATTGCTACCATTCCTCCCAATTGCTTTCACTAGATGGTTCATAATTTATAAAGTTTATTTCATTATCAGTTTCACTAATATAAAACTCTTCATATTCATACCATCTATTGTCATCTTCTTTAATTTGTTCTATTTCCATTATGAATTGTGATGTATTTATATATTTTACTTTTTTTTCTTTCAGTTTAGGACATTTATTAGCATAATGTCCTTTTTCATTACAATTCCAACATTTACATTCACTTATATCTTTCTTTTTAAAAGGTTTTCTTCTAAACTTTCTCTTATTTTTATATCTTCTCCTATTTTCTGGTGTATTTCTAAATTTCCTAAATCTTTTTCTCTTATATTTGTTGTATTTATAAGGATAATTATTTCTATTTTGTTTGCTTCTGTACTTATCATATGATTTTTTCTTATTATACCTCTTCTTATAGTTCCTATAGGGTTTTTTATCTTCACATCCGAATACTAATCTTCTTTCAGTGAATCCACATATTTCTCTTAATCCTAGTTTTTTATCCTTTTTAACCTTCTGTTGTACCCTATATTCTTCACATTTTCTCATTAGATATCCTCTTAGTACTCTTATTCTTTCACCGAGAGTGTTCTCACGAGGTTCTAACTTATTATATTCCTTAGTTATTTCAGTATTATAAGGTTCTGGTAAATGATCATAATATAATTGTTGGTATATATGTCCTTCTTCGGGTAAGAATCTAGCTTCATAAAAGAATTTAGTGAAACTTATAGTATATTCTGGTAACCTATTAATTTTACAGCATTTCATATTATTTAGATTCATTATTATTTCTATTTTTCTTTCTATTAGAACTTGGTCTCTAGCTACTATCCAAGGTTCTCCTAAAAATTCTCTTTTTAATATCATATCAAATATTTGTAACATTGATTTCCAATCCGTTGCATACCTTAGTACTTCAGTTTTTAACTGATATTCTATAGATTCTATCCAATATGCTACCTTTCCAATTAACGTTTTTGAGATCAAGTTATAAGTATATTCTAACTCATCTGTATGAGTGGAGTTCATTAATGCTATATACATTCCTAAATTCCAATCAGTTATTCTCCTACTAATTTCTTGTTCTTCATATACATTATCTAAGTCTAAAAAGTATCCATTTAAGTTTACGCCTTGTGACATTGATCCTATAAATTCTTTAAATTCATTATGTTGTCCTATTGGTATGTGTTTTGGTATCGTGTTCCTATATCTTGTTATAACTTCCATATTATGGTCGGTTACTTCTTCTTCTGGGTAGTTATCCATCTCCTCATTTTTTATTTCTTCAGTTTCTATATCAGTATAATTTTCTTTATCTTCTTGGTCACTATTTGATTCTTGTTTTATTACTGCATTTACATTTTTCATTCTTTCTAAAGCTTCTATTATATTTTTATTTTCTATTTCTATTTCAGAATTTTCTTCATAATTACTGTTATATTCTTCTATTATATTCACTGTTTTTCCTAAATTATCTTGTTCCGATTCACTAGTACTTGTTTTATTATTTGTAGACACAGTACTAGAAACTTCACTTGTATTCTTTTTCCCTTTTAACTTATTTAATTGTTTTTTCAATATTTCTATTTCTTTTTATTTTCTTCTGTTTTTTCATTTAATTCCTTTTTCGTTTGTCTTAAATCTCTTTTTACATCTTTTAGTTCCTTTTTAGTTTCTTTATATTTATTTTTATATTTTTTATATTTTTCTAACCATTCTTCATTAGTATTTAATCGTAATTTTTTATTCTCCGTTCTTATTTCTTCTACTTCTTCCTTTTGTTGTTCTAATTTTGACTTTAAATATTCTATCACAGTTGTATCAATCTTAAACTCAGTTTTGCTTTCACAATTTGTTTCCTTTTTTAATGGTTCATACTTATATTTTTCTCTTTCTAAAATTTCTTTTCCATGATTCTTTAAAAATGTTATCACGTTATATTCTTTTTGTTCTTTAGTTTCCATTAGAACTTTCCTTTTTTACTAAGTTGTCCCAAATTGTCTAATACCTTTCCTATTGGTTCAGATATATTAGGTTTCATTTTACTTATATCTATCATCATTGGCTCATTAACTCTTCTCCATGCATTTATGGCTTTTAATTCTGGCTTATTTGTAATTTCTTTTTCTGGTATAATTTTTTGTTTTCCTTCTTCTAATTTTATTAACTTGTCTAGTATCATTTTTAAAGTAGGTATTTCAGAATTATTCCATAAGCTTGTTAACTCTTCTCTTATTATTTGTCTCAAATTTTCTTGATTATCTTGTTTTTCTACCAATCTCATTATTGCATTTAGTTTTTCCTTAACTATTATTTCTTCCCATAAATTTTTTATAAATTCTGAGTCTGACATCTTATTATTTGTTGATTCGCTTCTTCCAACCATTTCCAACATCTATCCAATATTTACTAGTATTTTTACTCTGTTCTACTAATTTCTTAATATCATTTTCTAACTTTGTTTGTCTTTCCTTATATTCTAAATATTTTATTTGTGAATCTATTTCGCTTTCTAACATACTCTGTATCTTCTTTAACTTTTCTTTCTTATTCCTTAATTTTTCTTGTATATTCATAGTTTTTCTATAAATCTTTCTTTTCCTTGATCTACTATTTTTATTCCATTATTATTAATTTTATAATTTATCATTTTTAAGAAGTCGCTTCCTAATAATAATTCACTCGAACTATCATATTCTATTACTCCTATATTTATATTATATTCCAAGTCTAATATCTTAAACTTTAAATTAGTACATTTAGTAATAAATATTTCTCTATCATTTTCTGCATATCTGTAAGTCTGAGGTTCTATCCACTTACAATTTTCTTCATTTACCTTGCTTATATGAATAAAACTTTTGGTAGCTCCTGTATTAATTTCTGCTATACAGTCTCTTGTTATTGTTTCGTCAAATATTATTATTTTTATTTTCAAACTATCAGTATCTATTTTTATTAAATCTATCTTTCTACTCGTCATACTCATTGATCTAATTAATCTTATAGGATTTTGTTCTTTTCTAAAACTTAATCTAGATCCTTCTAATATTGGTTTAATTCTCTGTCTTGGAATCATTTGTCTATTACTAAAATCTATTGTAATTTCTTCTGGGATTGTTATTTGAGATTCTTCTTTATGCTCAATTTTTTCTAATATATCATTATATAACTTTGGTACTATTATTCCTAATTCCGTTTGTTTCTTCACATGATGGTTTCCAGTCATAGCATAAACCATTTTGGTTTCTATACTAATAACTTTACTTCCTTTTTGCATTTTTATTCCATCTAACTTATAGTATAATGTTAAAGATCTTTCTTTATTTTCATCCCTTAGGGATATACTGAAATCGGGTTGTATTATAAATTTTAATTTCTGATATATCAAGTTTCCTTTTATTACTGCTATTAATGAATCTTGTATATTTCCTATTATTCTATCATCCAATACATATATCTGTATAGGGGTATCGATATTTTTCTGAAAATATGCTTTTATTGTAAATTCTATTGCTCCAAAATATATATTTTTTAGTTTATTTGCTTCCTTTTGTTTTAATTTGGATAATTCTCTTTTATTAATCCATCCGTTATTAAATTTATTCTTGTTTTTCCATTTATTGTATCTATATCTATTATATTCTCATGTTTTTGGGCTATATACCTAACTTCCTTATTTCTTTCAAAATATGATGTCTTGAATATCTTTTTTATTGTTAACTCTTCTGTTTCACTTTGAATTTGATTATATATATCTGGTTTAAAACTTAGAGTTTGTGATGTTCCTCCTTCGTATTCATCCATTTGATAATACATATCTTGTTTTTCACTTATTTCTTCTAATGACATTTTATCCATCTATATTTTATCCAGTTATATTATTTGTTAAAATTATTCTTTTAAGTCCTTGTATTCTTAGTTTATCATTTCGAAATGTTATTATCATATTTCCAAGTTGTTGGTAAATTCTCATAATTTCTTCGTTATTCTCTCTTGTCCATATTATTTTATTTTTTCTTTCTAGTAATTTTTCTAGATCTCTTTCTAATTTTTCCTGATTTTTTATTAATTGCTTTAGTTTTCTATTATTTCTAGTTATTGCATTTGGATCTATCCAATTCATTTTTTAATTTTTTGTCTTAAATCGTCTATTAATTTATATTGTTCAGTTAATACTTCTTTTAAGTCTTTTATTTCGATTTCTAAATTAGTTTCTTTAATAAATTTTTCTCGCTTTAGTAAAAGTTTTTCTTCCTCTAGTCTCCTAATTTTTTCATCTCTTTCTTCTAACATTGTTTGTATCATAGCTATAATATCTAATTTTTCATTTATTATTTGCATGCTTATCTTACAACTTTCAATATGTTGATTTATTAGCCTGTTATATGTAGGTTCTTTATCAGCTATGTACTGAATTGATTGTATCCTTAAGTCTTCCATAAGTCAGATTAATTGTCTGTATAAAATTTTCTTACACATCTGTTGTGTTGCTTTGTTTTTCTGTCTGTATAAAGTTTTAGCCACTTTTATCAGCTATGTACTGAATTGCTTTGTTTTCTACCTTAAGTCTTCCATGTGGATATGCAGGAGGAACTTGGAAACCTAATGAATCAAACTACCACATAAATGAAAAAGAACTATTAGCTGTAAAATATGGGATTAAAAAGTTTCATTATCATTTGTTACCTGTTAAATTTGTAGTAAGAACAGATAATACTCAAGTGAAAGCTTTTATTACTAATAAAATAGAATTATTACCAGAATTAAATAAAAGAAGAAAATGGCAATCTTTTTTCTGTTGTTATGATTTTGTAATAAAAAATATATCAGGAACAAAAAATGTGTTAGCTGACTATCTTAGCAGAGAAAATAAACAATGAAAATAGAATATACAAGAAGACAAGCTCAACCATGGAAAATCGAATCAGGATCTTTAATAATATGGACTACTACTTCAGAAGCTGTAGAATTTATAAAAAATTTTGCTCTCGAAGGATTAGATGAAAATAACACAGAAAAACTAGAAGAAGCATATAAAGGATTTCTAGAAATAGAAAAACACATTGGTTATTATTTCGCTCCTAACAGAAGGAATATTGATGAATTATTAATATCAATTATCAGAAAATTAAATACCATTGAATGTCATGCATTTTGTTTTTGTAAAGGGAAAATTTAATTGTTTGTTGTTCTTAGCAGGATAACAAAAGATGGAAAATTTTGAGAAATATATCACTGATGTTACATCTCATATATCAACCAATAATGAAAAAATCACCAAACTCCAAAAGGAGATAGAAACCCTGGTTCAGGAGAACCAACATTTTCTGAAACAAATTATGGAAGCTGTAAAAGACAAAACAACTCTACAAGCTTCAGTTGCAATCCCTACAATAAAACCTATGACATTTTCATCAAAGCTTGTAACCATGCCATCACCTTCAACCAGCATATCAACTACTCTGTCAAATTTATCAATGAGTGATAAGCTGAAATACTCACCTGACACAGTAAAAACATACGAGCAAATGATGAAATATTATGATTATAAATCTAACCCTGATATTTACAGACTGACAAAATCTACAAAATATCCCAGATACATTTGTTGTGAAAATGCAAAACCTGACATAGTATATAACCTGTTTATACATGGTTTTGTTGACAAGATCTTAACAAATGAAACCATGTATTGTATATCAAAGCTACCAAGTATAATTGTCAAATCCGTGGAAGCTATGATACGGGAAATGGGAGCAGGCTCATACGGAATACAAGTTTTTGATGCATCAACCGATCTAGTTGGAAAACCCATAATAATATGTCAACTATTTAAACTGGGAAGGAATATGACAGATATTGTGGGAGAAACCAAAAGCTTGAAATTACCAAATCCTTGTGATATCAACAAATTCCAGGAATGGTTATGTGAAAAACGAGCTATTGGACTAGCTACCCTCAGGTCCAAAATACAAGATATACTACGAGCTCGGAAAGCTATAATCATTTCTGAAAGCCATGGTGGAGGTTTCACCGAAAGTATAATAACTTTATATTATGATAATATTATACAAAATTCAGGTACTAATGCATTAGAAATGATGCTTGATAAAATAGAAAACCTGAAATATAATCATGCAAAACATACTACTGAATATTATCAAAGGATAACAGGTCCTCGAAAAAGACCTATTATCAGTCTAAGAAATGATGACAAAGGGATGAATTCTGATCCCTTTGCATAATACAAAAATGGTGTAATACACCAGAATATTGCAAATTGAATGGTGAAAACCAAAAAGTTATATTACCAGGAGATTCCAAAAATATCATGGCAGACAAAGATAAAGAAAGAAGAAAAGAAAAAGCAGATTCCCTGGAAAAAGACGACAAATCCTGCAAGATATCATGGCAGACACAAAAGATAAAGATGAAGAAAATATGAAGAGATGACAAAAGAAGAAATGGCAGACAAAGAAAAGAAAAGATTCCTGAATTATTAGTAATTATGTAAAAGAAACCGGTTATCCCGGTAATCTGTAACCATATAGAAAGACTACTATAAATAAATCTATACATGAAATGGAAAGGATATCTGAAAATTTCTGAAGTTCAATTCTCTCTCTCTCAATATGTCTGGCTAAAACTTCTTCAATCTCTATAAACTCTGCTAGGAATATATCATAATAATAGAAATAGATTATTTTATATGTATTGTATACAATCAGAATTGGTTCAGAAAAATAATATCTTGACGAATAGCGATATGGAAGAGACCGTGTGAGGACTCCTGCATCCAGCCAAAGAATATCCAAGAAGCTTGGAGAGCGTTGTGGATAACAGGGCAAGGGTGAGTTGAGACTTCCGGTGACCAGAAAGCTATTGTAAGAGGTAAAAATTCTGATTCAAATCTGATTGTATGTGATAACATTATAAAATAATGTTTTCTAAGATTATGATGTATAATTAGTATGAGGTTATAGAGATGATTTCATTTAAAATAATGAATTTGTTTTTGTCTATTGCTGATTACATGCAAAAAATAACCATATTAATTAATATGAAACCTACCCTCGCCTTCCCTCTTTAGGGTTGTGTAGATCTTTAAACATATATAAACACCCAGAAATTGTTTGGTTTAAACACCCATCTTTAAACATATATAAACACCCAGAAATCGTTAAACATATACAAACAATGTTAGAAGAAAGAGATCTAGAAAAATTACTAGAAAGAAAAAATAAAATAATATGGACAAGAGAGAATAACGAAGAAATTATGAGAATTTACCAACAACTTGGAAATATGATAATAACATTTCGAAATGATAAACTAAGAATACAAGGACTTAAAAGAATAATTTTAACAAATAATATAACTGGATAAAATATAGATGGATAAAATGTCATTAGAAGAAATAAGTGAAAAACAAGATATGTATTATCAAATGGATGAATACGAAGGAGGAACATCACAAACTCTAAGTTTTAAACCAGATATATATAATCAAATTCAAAGTGAAACAGAAGAGTTAACAATAAAAAAGATATTCAAGACATCATATTTTGAAAGAAATAAGGAAGTTAGGTATATAGCCCAAAAACATGAGAATATAATAGATATAGATACAATAAATGGAAAAACAAGAATAAATTTAATAACGGATGGATTAATAAAAAGAGAATTATCCAAATTAAAACAAAAGGAAGCAAATAAACTAAAAAATATATATTTTGGAGCAATAGAATTTACAATAAAAGCATATTTTCAGAAAAATATCGATACCCCTATACAGATATATGTATTGGATGATAGAATAATAGGAAATATACAAGATTCATTAATAGCAGTAATAAAAGGAAACTTGATATATCAGAAATTAAAATTTATAATACAACCCGATTTCAGTATATCCCTAAGGGATGAAAATAAAGAAAGATCTTTAACATTATACTATAAGTTAGATGGAATAAAAATGCAAAAAGGAAGTAAAGTTATTAGTATAGAAACCAAAATGGTTTATGCTATGACTGGAAACCATCATGTGAAGAAACAAACGGAATTAGGAATAATAGTACCAAAGTTATATAATGATATATTAGAAAAAATTGAGCATAAAGAAGAATCTCAAATAACAATCCCAGAAGAAATTACAATAGATTTTAGTAATAGACAAATGATTCCAAGACAGAGAATTAAACCAATATTAGAAGGATCTAGATTAAGTTTTAGAAAAGAACAAAATCCTATAAGATTAATTAGATCAATGAGTATGACGAGTAGAAAGATAGATTTAATAAAAATAGATACTGATAGTTTGAAAATAAAAATAATAATATTTGACGAAACAATAACAAGAGACTGTATAGCAGAAATTAATACAGGAGCTACCAAAAGTTTTATTCATATAAGCAAGGTAAATGAAGAAAATTGTAAGTGGATAGAACCTCAGACTTACAGATATGCAGAAAATGATAGAGAAATATTTATTACTAAATGTACTAATTTAAAGTTTAAGATATTAGACTTGGAATATAATATAAATATAGGAGTAATAGAATATGATAGTTCGAGTGAATTATTATTAGGAAGCGACTTCTTAAAAATGATAAATTATAAAATTAATAATAATGGAATAAAAATAGTAGATCAAGGAAAAGAAAGATTTATAGAAAAACTATGAATATACAAGAAAAATTAAGGAATAAGAAAGAAAAGTTAAAGAAGATACAGAGTATGTTAGAAAGCGAAATAGATTCACAAATAAAATATTTAGAATATAAGGAAAGACAAACAAAGTTAGAAAATGATATTAAGAAATTAGTAGAACAGAGTAAAAATACTAGTAAATATTGGATAGATGTTGGAAATGGTTGGAAGAAGCGAATCAACAAATAATAAGATGTCAGACTCAGAATTTATAAAAAATTTATGGGAAGAAATAATAGTTAAGGAAAAACTAAATGCAATAATGAGATTGGTAGAAAAACAAGATAATCAAGAAAATTTGAGACAAATAATAAGAGAAGAGTTAACAAGCTTATGGAATAATTCTGAAATACCTACTTTAAAAATGATACTAGACAAGTTAATAAAATTAGAAGAAGGAAAACAAAAAATTATACCAGAAAAAGAAATTACAAATAAGCCAGAATTAAAAGCCATAAATGCATGGAGAAGAGTTAATGAGCCAATGATGATAGATATAAGTAAAATGAAACCTAATATATCTGAACCAATAGGAAAGGTATTAGACAATTTGGGACAACTTAGTAAAAAAGGAAAGTTCTAATGGAAACTAAAGAACAAAAAGAATATAACGTGATAACATTTTTAAAGAATCATGGAAAAGAAATTTTAGAAAGAGAAAAATATAAGTATGAACCATTAAAAAAGGAAACAAATTGTGAAAGCAAAACTGAGTTTAAGATTGATACAACTGTGATAGAATATTTAAAGTCAAAATTAGAACAACAAAAGGAAGAAGTAGAAGAAATAAGAACGGAGAATAAAAAATTACGATTAAATACTAATGAAGAATGGTTAGAAAAATATAAAAAATATAAAAATAAATATAAAGAAACTAAAAAGGAACTAAAAGATGTAAAAAGAGATTTAAGACAAACGAAAAAGGAATTAAATGAAAAACAGAAGAAAATAAAAAAGAAATAGAAATATTGAAAAAACAATTAAATAAGTTAAAAGGGAAAAAGAATACAAGTGAAGTTTCTAGTACTGTGTCTACAAATAATAAAACAAGTACTAGTGAATCGGAACAAGATAATTTAGGAAAAACAGTGAATATAATAGAAGAATATAACAGTAATTATGAAGAAAATTCTGAAATAGAAATAGAAAATAAAAATATAATAGAAGCTTTAGAAAGAATGAAAAATGTAAATGCAGTAATAAAACAAGAATCAAATAGTGACCAAGAAGATAAAGAAAATTATACTGATATAGAAACTGAAGAAATAAAAAATGAGGAGATGGATAACTACCCAGAAGAAGAAGTAACCGACCATAATATGGAAGTTATAACAAGATATAGGAACACGATACCAAAACACATACCAATAGGACAACATAATGAATTTAAAGAATTTATAGGATCAATGTCACAAGGCGTAAACTTAAATGGATACTTTTTAGACTTAGATAATGTATATGAAGAACAAGAAATTAGTAGGAGAATAACTGATTGGAATTTAGGAATGTATATAGCATTAATGAACTCCACTCATACAGATGAGTTAGAATATACTTATAACTTGATCTCAAAAACGTTAATTGGAAAGGTAGCATATTGGATAGAATCTATAGAATATCAGTTAAAAACTGAAGTACTAAGGTATGCAACGGATTGGAAATCAATGTTACAAATATTTGATATGATATTAAAAAGAGAATTTTTAGGAGAACCTTGGATAGTAGCTAGAGACCAAGTTCTAATAGAAAGAAAAATAGAAATAATAATGAATCTAAATAATATGAAATGCTGTAAAATTAATAGGTTACCAGAATATACTATAAGTTTCACTAAATTCTTTTATGAAGCTAGATTCTTACCCGAAGAAGGACATATATACCAACAATTATATTATGATCATTTACCAGAACCTTATAATACTGAAATAACTAAGGAATATAATAAGTTAGAACCTCGTGAGAACACTCTCGGTGAAAGAATAAGAGTACTAAGAGGATATCTAATGAGAAAATGTGAAGAATATAGGGTACAACAGAAGGTTAAAAAGGATAAAAAACTAGGATTAAGAGAAATATGTGGATTCACTGAAAGAAGATTAGTATTCGGATGTGAAGATAAAAAACCCTATAGGAACTATAAGAAGAGGTATAATAAGAAAAAATCATATGATAAGTACAGAAGCAAACAAAATAGAAATAATTATCCTTATAAATACAACAAATATAAGAGAAAAAGATTTAGGAAATTTAGAAATACACCAGAAAATAGGAGAAGATATAAAAATAAGAGAAAGTTTAGAAGAAAACCTTTTAAAAAGAAAGATATAAGTGAATGTAAATGTTGGAATTGTAATGAAAAAGGACATTATGCTAATAAATGTCCTAAACTGAAAGAAAAGAAAGTAAAATATATAAATACATCACAATTCATAATGGAAATAGAACAAATTAAAGAAGATGACAATAGATGGTATGAATATGAAGAGTTTTATATTAGTGAAACTGATAATGAAATAAACTTTATAAATTATGAATCATCTAGTGAAAGCAATTGGGAGGAATGGTAGCAATATACATAGAAGCAGATGTAGAATATAAAAAATATAAATTCCTAAAACAAAAAATATTTATAGACAGTGGAGCAGATCTATGTCTAGTAAAAAAAGAAGTTTTAGCTTCGTATAGATGGGAAAAATCTAATACACATAGAACTAGGGTATCAGGATTTAATGAACAAAAGAAGGAATTAGATGTAATAGCAAAAAACATGAGAATAAAGCTAAATAAAACATTATTCAGTTTACCTATTGTATATCAGAATAAGATGAAGCAATCTATATTATTAGGAAATAACTTTTTAGATTATTTTAAAACACATATAGTAACTTCAAATTCCCTATCATTACAAACTCCGTGTAATAAGTGGATAGTATTAAAAAGAATTATGCCAATAAGTACTATAAATACTATAAACAATTTAAGAATAGAAAGAAATAATAATCTACAAGAATTAACCAAAAAATATAATAATTTATTAAAATCTAACTTCGGAGAAAATCCTATGAGTTTATGGGATAAGGAAAAAATATATGCTGAAATAAAATTATTAAACCCTAATGATATAATAAGATCTAAACCTATAAGGTATAGCCCTTCAGACCAAAAAGAATTTGATAATCAAATCAATGAATTATTAAAACTAAAATTAATACAAGAAAGTAAAAGTCCACATAGTAGCCCGGCTTTCCTTGTAAGAAAACATAATGAACAAAAAGGGGAAAAGCCCGTATGGTAATAGACTATAGAGAATTAAATAAGAAAACTATATTTGATGGATATTTCTTACCATACAAAAGAAATCTTATAAATAGACTAGGAAATAAGAAATGGTTTAGTAAATTCGATTGTAAAAGTGGATTTTGGCAAATAAAATTAACCAAAGAATCAAGGTCTTTAACAGCCTTTAGTGCTCCGCAAGGACATTATGAATGGATAGTATTACCCTTTGGATTAAAAAATGCGCCACAAATATTTCAACGAAGAATGGACCAAATCTTTAGAAAATTAAAAGATTTTTGTATAGTATATGTAGACGATATATTAATATATAGTGAAACTTTAGAAGAGCATATAAAACATTTAGAGCAATTTATAAAAACAATAGACCAGCATGGAATATTACTTTCTGAAAAGAAATCTGAAATATTTAAGAATAAGATAGAATATTTAGGATACAAAATAGATAAAGAAGGTATACAATTACAAGACCATATAGTAACAAAGATTGTAAATTTTAAGGACAAATTAGAAAATAAAAAAGAGGTACAACAATTTTTAGGAATAATAAATTATGCCTCAGATCATATTAAAGACTTACCTAAATTAAGAAAACCATTACAGGAACTAACAAAAAATAAACCTTTTGGATGGACAAAAGAACATGAAAACTGTATAAAAATTCTTAAGGAAAAGGTGAAAGATTTACCAAAACATAGAATACCCATAGAAACAGATCATTTAGAATTATATACTGATGCTAGTGATATAGGATGGGGAGCAGTCCTAATAGCATATGAGAAGGATGACATAGATAAAGAAAATACACATATATGTGGATATGCAGGAGGAACTTGGAAACCTAATGAATCAAACTACCACATAAATGAAAAAGAACTATTAGCTGTAAAATATGGGATTAAAAAGTTTCATTATCATTTGTTACCTGTTAAATTTGTAGTAAGAACAGATAATACTCAAGTGAAAGCTTTTATTACTAATAAAATAGAATTATTACCAGAATTAAATAAAAGAAGAAAATGGCAATCTTTTTTCTGTTGTTATGATTTTGTAATAAAAAATATATCAGGAACAAAAAATGTGTTAGCTGACTATCTTAGCAGAGAAAATAAACAATGAAAATAGAATATACAAGAAGACAAGCTCAACCATGGAAAATCGAATCAGGATCTTTAATAATATGGACTACTACTTCAGAAGCTGTAGAATTTATAAAAAATTTTGCTCTCGAAGGATTAGATGAAAATAACACAGAAAAACTAGAAGAAGCATATAAAGGATTTCTAGAAATAGAAAAACACATTGGTTATTATTTCGCTCCTAACAGAAGGAATATTGATGAATTATTAATATCAATTATCAGAAAATTAAATACCATTGAATGTCATGCATTTTGTTTTTGTAAAGGGAAAATTTAATTGTTTGTTGTTCTTAGCAGGATAACAAAAGATGGAAAATTTTGAGAAATATATCACTGATGTTACATCTCATATATCAACCAATAATGAAAAAATCACCAAACTCCAAAAGGAGATAGAAACCCTGGTTCAGGAGAACCAACATTTTCTGAAACAAATTATGGAAGCTGTAAAAGACAAAACAACTCTACAAGCTTCAGTTGCAATCCCTACAATAAAACCTATGACATTTTCATCAAAGCTTGTAACCATGCCATCACCTTCAACCAGCATATCAACTACTCTGTCAAATTTATCAATGAGTGATAAGCTGAAATACTCACCTGACACAGTAAAAACATACGAGCAAATGATGAAATATTATGATTATAAATCTAACCCTGATATTTGCAGACTGACAAAATCTACAAAATATCCCAGATACATTTGTTGTGAAAATGCAAAACCTGACATAGTATATAACCTGTTTATACATGGTTTTGTTGACAAGATCTTAACAAATGAAACCATGTATTGTATATCAAAGCTACCAAGTATAATTGTCAAATCCGTGGAAGCTATGATACGGGAAATGGGAGCAGGCTCATACGGAATACAAGTTTTTGATGCATCAACCGATCTAGTTGGAAAACCCATAATAATATGTCAACTATTTAAACTGGGAAGGAATATGACAGATATTGTGGGAGAAACCAAAAGCTTGAAATTACCAAATCCTTGTGATATCAACAAATTCCAGGAATGGTTATGTGAAAAACGAGCTATTGGACTAGCTACCCTCAGGTCCAAAATACAAGATATACTACGAGCTCGGAAAGCTATAATCATTTCTGAAAGCCATGGTGGAGGTTTCACCGAAAGTATAATAACTTTATATTATGATAATATTATACAAAATTCAGGTACTAATGCATTAGAAATGATGCTTGATAAAATAGAAAACCTGAAATATAATCATGCAAAACATACTACTGAATATTATCAAAGGATAACAGGTCCTCGAAAAAGACCTATTATCAGTCTAAGAAATGATGACAAAGGGATGAATTCTGATCCCTTTGCATAATACAAAAATGGTGTAATACACCAGAATATTGCAAATTGAATGGTGAAAACCAAAAAGTTATATTACCAGGAGATTCCAAAAATATCATGGCAGACAAAGATAAAGAAAGAAGAAAAGAAAAAGCAGATTCCCTGGAAAAAGACGACAAATCCTGCAAGATATCATGGCAGACACAAAAGATAAAGATGAAGAAAATATGAAGAGATGACAAAAGAAGAAATGGCAGACAAAGAAAAGAAAAGATTCCTGAATTATTAGTAATTATGTAAAAGAAACCGGTTATCCCGGTAATCTGTAACCATATAGAAAGACTACTATAAATAAATCTATACATGAAATGGAAAGGATATCTGAAAATTTCTGAAGTTCAATTCTCTCTCTCTCAATATGTCTGGCTAAAACTTCTTCAATCTCTATAAACTCTGCTAGGAATATATCATAATAATAGAAATAGATTATTTTATATGTATTGTATACAATCAGAATTGGTTCAGAAAAATAATATCTTGACGAATAGCGATATGGAAGAGACCGTGTGAGGACTCCTGCATCCAGCCAAAGAATATCCAAGAAGCTTGGAGAGCGTTGTGGATAACAGGGCAAGGGTGAGTTGAGACTTCCGGTGACCAGAAAGCTATTGTAAGAGGTAAAAATTCTGATTCAAATCTGATTGTATGTGATAACATTATAAAATAATGTTTTCTAAGATTATGATGTATAATTAGTATGAGGTTATAGAGATGATTTCATTTAAAATAATGAATTTGTTTTTGTCTATTGCTGATTACATGCAAAAAATAACCATATTAATTAATATGAAACATACCCTCGCCTTCCCTCTTTAGGGTTGTGTAGATCTTTAAACATATATAAACACCCAGAAATGTCATCCTTCTCATATGCTATTAGGACTGCTCCCCATCCTATATCACTAGCATCAGTATATAATTCTAAATGATCTGTTTCTATGGGTATTCTATGTTTTGGTAAATCTTTCACCTTTTCCTTAAGAATTTTTATACAGTTTTCATGTTCTTTTGTCCATCCAAAAGGTTTATTTTTTGTTAGTTCCTGTAATGGTTTTCTTAATTTAGGTAAGTCTTTAATATGATCTGAGGCATAATTTATTATTCCTAAAAATTGTTGTACCTCTTTTTTATTTTCTAATTTGTCCTTAAAATTTACAATCTTTGTTACTATATGGTCTTGTAATTGTATACCTTCTTTATCTATTTTGTATCCTAAATATTCTATCTTATTCTTAAATATTTCAGATTTCTTTTCAGAAAGTAATATTCCATGCTGGTCTATTGTTTTTATAAATTGCTCTAAATGTTTTATATGCTCTTCTAAAGTTTCACTATATATTAATATATCGTCTACATATACTATACAAAAATCTTTTAATTTTCTAAAGATTTGGTCCATTCTTCGTTGAAATATTTGTGGCGCATTTTTTAATCCAAAGGGTAATACTATCCATTCATAATGTCCTTGCGGAGCACTAAAGGCTGTTAAAGACCTTGATTCTTTGGTTAATTTTATTTGCCAAAATCCACTTTTACAATCGAATTTACTAAACCATTTCTTATTTCCTAGTCTATTTATAAGATTTCTTTTGTATGGTAAGAAATATCCATCAAATATAGTTTTCTTATTTAATTCTCTATAGTCTATTACCATACGGGCTTTTCCCCTTTTTTGTTCATTATGTTTTCTTACAAGGAAAGCCGGGCTACTATGTGGACTTTTACTTTCTTGTATTAATTTTAGTTTTAATAATTCATTGATTTGATTATCAAATTCTTTTTGGTCTGAAGGGCTATACCTTATAGGTTTAGATCTTATTATATCATTAGGGTTTAATAATTTTATTTCAGCATATATTTTTTCCTTATCCCATAAACTCATAGGATTTTCTCCGAAGTTAGATTTTAATAAATTATTATATTTTTTGGTTAATTCTTGTAGATTATTATTTCTTTCTATTCTTAAATTGTTTATAGTATTTATAGTACTTATTGGCATAATTCTTTTTAATACTATCCACTTATTACACGGAGTTTGTAATGATAGGGAATTTGAAGTTACTATATGTGTTTTAAAATAATCTAAAAAGTTATTTCCTAATAATATAGATTGCTTCATCTTATTCTGATATACAATAGGTAAACTGAATAATGTTTTATTTAGCTTTATTCTCATGTTTTTTGCTATTACATCTAATTCCTTCTTTTGTTCATTAAATCCTGATACCCTAGTTCTATGTGTATTAGATTTTTCCCATCTATACGAAGCTAAAACTTCTTTTTTTACTAGACATAGATCTGCTCCACTGTCTATAAATATTTTTTGTTTTAGGAATTTATATTTTTTATATTCTACATCTGCTTCTATGTATATTGCTACCATTCCTCCCAATTGCTTTCACTAGATGATTCATAATTTATAAAGTTTATTTCATTATCAGTTTCACTAATATAAAACTCTTCATATTCATACCATCTATTGTCATCTTCTTTAATTTGTTCTATTTCCATTATGAATTGTGATGTATTTATATATTTTACTTTCTTTTCTTTCAGTTTAGGACATTTATTAGCATAATGTCCTTTTTCATTACAATTCCAACATTTACATTCACTTATATCTTTCTTTTTAAAAGGTTTTCTTCTAAACTTTCTCTTATTTTTATATCTTCTCCTATTTTCTGGTGTATTTCTAAATTTCCTAAATCTTTTTCTCTTATATTTGTTGTATTTATAAGGATAATTATTTCTATTTTGTTTGCTTCTGTACTTATCATATGATTTTTTCTTATTATACCTCTTCTTATAGTTCCTATAGGGTTTTTTATCTTCACATCCGAATACTAATCTTCTTTCAGTGAATCCACATATTTCTCTTAATCCTAGTTTTTTATCCTTTTTAACCTTCTGTTGTACCCTATATTCTTCACATTTTCTCATTAGATATCCTCTTAGTACTCTTATTCTTTCACCGAGAGTGTTCTCACGAGGTTCTAACTTATTATATTCCTTAGTTATTTCAGTATTATAAGGTTCTGGTAAATGATCATAATATAATTGTTGGTATATATGTCCTTCTTCGGGTAAGAATCTAGCTTCATAAAAGAATTTAGTGAAACTTATAGTATATTCTGGTAACCTATTAATTTTACAGCATTTCATATTATTTAGATTCATTATTATTTCTATTTTTCTTTCTATTAGAACTTGGTCTCTAGCTACTATCCAAGGTTCTCCTAAAAATTCTCTTTTTAATATCATATCAAATATTTGTAACATTGATTTCCAATCCGTTGCATACCTTAGTACTTCAGTTTTTAACTGATATTCTATAGATTCTATCCAATATGCTACCTTTCCAATTAACGTTTTTGAGATCAAGTTATAAGTATATTCTAACTCATCTGTATGAGTGGAGTTCATTAATGCTATATACATTCCTAAATTCCAATCAGTTATTCTCCTACTAATTTCTTGTTCTTCATATACATTATCTAAGTCTAAAAAGTATCCATTTAAGTTTACGCCTTGTGACATTGATCCTATAAATTCTTTAAATTCATTATGTTGTCCTATTGGTATGTGTTTTGGTATCGTGTTCCTATATCTTGTTATAACTTCCATATTATGGTCGGTTACTTCTTCTTCTGGGTAGTTATCCATCTCCTCATTTTTTATTTCTTCAGTTTCTATATCAGTATAATTTTCTTTATCTTCTTGGTCACTATTTGATTCTTGTTTTATTACTGCATTTACATTTTTCATTCTTTCTAAAGCTTCTATTATATTTTTATTTTCTATTTCTATTTCAGAATTTTCTTCATAATTACTGTTATATTCTTCTATTATATTCACTGTTTTTCCTAAATTATCTTGTTCCGATTCACTAGTACTTGTTTTATTATTTGTAGACACAGTACTAGAAACTTCACTTGTATTCTTTTTCCCTTTTAACTTATTTAATTGTTTTTTCAATATTTCTATTTCTTTTTTATTTTCTTCTGTTTTTTCATTTAATTCCTTTTTCGTTTGTCTTAAATCTCTTTTTACATCTTTTAGTTCCTTTTTAGTTTCTTTATATTTATTTTTATATTTTTTATATTTTTCTAACCATTCTTCATTAGTATTTAATCGTAATTTTTTATTCTCCGTTCTTATTTCTTCTACTTCTTCCTTTTGTTGTTCTAATTTTGACTTTAAATATTCTATCACAGTTGTATCAATCTTAAACTCAGTTTTGCTTTCACAATTTGTTTCCTTTTTTAATGGTTCATACTTATATTTTTCTCTTTCTAAAATTTCTTTTCCATGATTCTTTAAAAATGTTATCACGTTATATTCTTTTTGTTCTTTAGTTTCCATTAGAACTTTCCTTTTTTACTAAGTTGTCCCAAATTGTCTAATACCTTTCCTATTGGTTCAGATATATTAGGTTTCATTTTACTTATATCTATCATCATTGGCTCATTAACTCTTCTCCATGCATTTATGGCTTTTAATTCTGGCTTATTTGTAATTTCTTTTTCTGGTATAATTTTTTGTTTTCCTTCTTCTAATTTTATTAACTTGTCTAGTATCATTTTTAAAGTAGGTATTTCAGAATTATTCCATAAGCTTGTTAACTCTTCTCTTATTATTTGTCTCAAATTTTCTTGATTATCTTGTTTTTCTACCAATCTCATTATTGCATTTAGTTTTTCCTTAACTATTATTTCTTCCCATAAATTTTTTATAAATTCTGAGTCTGACATCTTATTATTTGTTGATTCGCTTCTTCCAACCATTTCCAACATCTATCCAATATTTACTAGTATTTTTACTCTGTTCTACTAATTTCTTAATATCATTTTCTAACTTTGTTTGTCTTTCCTTATATTCTAAATATTTTATTTGTGAATCTATTTCGCTTTCTAACATACTCTGTATCTTCTTTAACTTTTCTTTCTTATTCCTTAATTTTTCTTGTATATTCATAGTTTTTCTATAAATCTTTCTTTTCCTTGATCTACTATTTTTATTCCATTATTATTAATTTTATAATTTATCATTTTTAAGAAGTCGCTTCCTAATAATAATTCACTCGAACTATCATATTCTATTACTCCTATATTTATATTATATTCCAAGTCTAATATCTTAAACTTTAAATTAGTACATTTAGTAATAAATATTTCTCTATCATTTTCTGCATATCTGTAAGTCTGAGGTTCTATCCACTTACAATTTTCTTCATTTACCTTGCTTATATGAATAAAACTTTTGGTAGCTCCTGTATTAATTTCTGCTATACAGTCTCTTGTTATTGTTTCGTCAAATATTATTATTTTTATTTTCAAACTATCAGTATCTATTTTTATTAAATCTATCTTTCTACTCGTCATACTCATTGATCTAATTAATCTTATAGGATTTTGTTCTTTTCTAAAACTTAATCTAGATCCTTCTAATATTGGTTTAATTCTCTGTCTTGGAATCATTTGTCTATTACTAAAATCTATTGTAATTTCTTCTGGGATTGTTATTTGAGATTCTTCTTTATGCTCAATTTTTTCTAATATATCATTATATAACTTTGGTACTATTATTCCTAATTCCGTTTGTTTCTTCACATGATGGTTTCCAGTCATAGCATAAACCATTTTGGTTTCTATACTAATAACTTTACTTCCTTTTTGCATTTTTATTCCATCTAACTTATAGTATAATGTTAAAGATCTTTCTTTATTTTCATCCCTTAGGGATATACTGAAATCGGGTTGTATTATAAATTTTAATTTCTGATATATCAAGTTTCCTTTTATTACTGCTATTAATGAATCTTGTATATTTCCTATTATTCTATCATCCAATACATATATCTGTATAGGGGTATCGATATTTTTCTGAAAATATGCTTTTATTGTAAATTCTATTGCTCCAAAATATATATTTTTAGTTTATTTGCTTCCTTTTGTTTTAATTTGGATAATTCTCTTTTTATTAATCCATCCGTTATTAAATTTATTCTTGTTTTTCCATTTATTGTATCTATATCTATTATATTCTCATGTTTTTGGGCTATATACCTAACTTCCTTATTTCTTTCAAAATATGATGTCTTGAATATCTTTTTTATTGTTAACTCTTCTGTTTCACTTTGAATTTGATTATATATATCTGGTTTAAAACTTAGAGTTTGTGATGTTCCTCCTTCGTATTCATCCATTTGATAATACATATCTTGTTTTTCACTTATTTCTTCTAATGACATTTTATCCATCTATATTTTATCCAGTTATATTATTTGTTAAAATTATTCTTTTAAGTCCTTGTATTCTTAGTTTATCATTTCGAAATGTTATTATCATATTTCCAAGTTGTTGGTAAATTCTCATAATTTCTTCGTTATTCTCTCTTGTCCATATTATTTTATTTTTTCTTTCTAGTAATTTTTCTAGATCTCTTTCTAATTTTTCCTGATTTTTTATTAATTGCTTTAGTTTTCTATTATTTCTAGTTATTGCATTTGGATCTATCCAATTCATTTTTTAATTTTTTGTCTTAAATCGTCTATTAATTTATATTGTTCAGTTAATACTTCTTTTAAGTCTTTTATTTCGATTTCTAAATTAGTTTCTTTAATAAATTTTTCTCGCTTTAGTAAAAGTTTTTCTTCCTCTAGTCTCCTAATTTTTTCATCTCTTTCTTCTAACATTGTTTGTATCATAGCTATAATATCTAATTTTTCATTTATTATTTGCATGCTTATCTTACAACTTTCAATATGTTGATTTATTAGCCTGTTATATGTAGGTTCTTTATCAGCTATGTACTGAATTGATTGTATCCTTAAGTCTTCCATAAGTCAGATTAATTGTCTGTATAAAATTTTCTTACACATCTGTTGTGTTGCTTTGTTTTCTACCATAAATAAAATTAATAGAGTTGCTATTATTTTAGATTTATATCTTTTATTCCTTTCTCTATTTATTCTTGTCGGAGGTCTCATTTAATTATCAAATTTTATTTCCTTTTTACTATTCATTAGTTACTATTCACTGTCGGTTACTATTCACAGTGTACTATTCACAGCTACTTTTTTGCTACAGTGTTTTACTATTTTCGCTACAGTGTTTTTACTGTTCAATCTCCCGCCTATTACTAGCTCTGATACCAATTTCTGGGTGTTTATATATGTTTAAAGATGGGTGTTTAAACCAAACAATTTCTGGGTGTTTATATATGTTTAAAGATCTACACAACCCTAAAGAGGGAAGGCGAGGGTAGGTTTCATATTAATTAATATGGTTATTTTTTGCATGTAATCAGCAATAGACAAAAACAAATTCATTATTTTAAATGAAATCATCTCTATAACCTCATACTAATTATACATCATAATCTTAGAAAACATTATTTTATAATGTTATCACATACAATCAGATTTGAATCAGAATTTTTACCTCTTACAATAGCTTTCTGGTCACCGGAAGTCTCAACTCACCCTTGCCCTGTTATCCACAACGCTCTCCAAGCTTCTTGGATATTCTTTGGCTGGATGCAGGAGTCCTCACACGGTCTCTTCCATATCGCTATTCGTCAAGATATTATTTTTCTGAACCAATTCTGATTGTATACAATACATATAAAATAATCTATTTCTATTATTATGATATATTCCTAGCAGAGTTTATAGAGATTGAAGAAGTTTTAGCCAGACATATTGAGAGAGAGAGAATTGAACTTCAGAAATTTTCAGATATCCTTTCCATTTCATGTATAGATTTATTTATAGTAGTCTTTCTATATGGTTACAGATTACCGGGATAACCGGTTTCTTTTACATAATTACTAATAATTCAGGAATCTTTTCTTTTCTTTGTCTGCCATTTCTTCTTTTGTCATCTCTTCATATTTTCTTCATCTTTATCTTTTGTGTCTGCCATGATATCTTGCAGGATTTGTCGTCTTTTTCCAGGGAATCTGCTTTTTCTTTTCTTCTTTCTTTATCTTTGTCTGCCATGATATTTTTGGAATCTCCTGGTAATATAACTTTTTGGTTTTCACCATTCAATTTGCAATATTCTGGTGTATTACACCATTTTTGTATTATGCAAAGGGATCAGAATTCATCCCTTTGTCATCATTTCTTAGACTGATAATAGGTCTTTTTCGAGGACCTGTTATCCTTTGATAATATTCAGTAGTATGTTTTGCATGATTATATTTCAGGTTTTCTATTTTATCAAGCATCATTTCTAATGCATTAGTACCTGAATTTTGTATAATATTATCATAATATAAAGTTATTATACTTTCGGTGAAACCTCCACCATGGCTTTCAGAAATGATTATAGCTTTCCGAGCTCGTAGTATATCTTGTATTTTGGACCTGAGGGTAGCTAGTCCAATAGCTCGTTTTTCACATAACCATTCCTGGAATTTGTTGATATCACAAGGATTTGGTAATTTCAAGCTTTTGGTTTCTCCCACAATATCTGTCATATTCCTTCCCAGTTTAAATAGTTGACATATTATTATGGGTTTTCCAACTAGATCGGTTGATGCATCAAAAACTTGTATTCCGTATGAGCCTGCTCCCATTTCCCGTATCATAGCTTCCACGGATTTGACAATTATACTTGGTAGCTTTGATATACAATACATGGTTTCATTTGTTAAGATCTTGTCAACAAAACCATGTATAAACAGGTTATATACTATGTCAGGTTTTGCATTTTCACAACAAATGTATCTGGGATATTTTGTAGATTTTGTCAGTCTGCAAATATCAGGGTTAGATTTATAATCATAATATTTCATCATTTGCTCGTATGTTTTTACTGTGTCAGGTGAGTATTTCAGCTTATCACTCATTGATAAATTTGACAGAGTAGTTGATATGCTGGTTGAAGGTGATGGCATGGTTACAAGCTTTGATGAAAATGTCATAGGTTTTATTGTAGGGATTGCAACTGAAGCTTGTAGAGTTGTTTTGTCTTTTACAGCTTCCATAATTTGTTTCAGAAAATGTTGGTTCTCCTGAACCAGGGTTTCTATCTCCTTTTGGAGTTTGGTGATTTTTTCATTATTGGTTGATATATGAGATGTAACATCAGTGATATATTTCTCAAAATTTTCCATCTTTTGTTATCCTGCTAAGAACAACAAACAATTAAATTTTCCCTTTACAAAAACAAAATGCATGACATTCAATGGTATTTAATTTTCTGATAATTGATATTAATAATTCATCAATATTCCTTCTGTTAGGAGCGAAATAATAACCAATGTGTTTTTCTATTTCTAGAAATCCTTTATATGCTTCTTCTAGTTTTTCTGTGTTATTTTCATCTAATCCTTCGAGAGCAAAATTTTTTATAAATTCTACAGCTTCTGAAGTAGTAGTCCATATTATTAAAGATCCTGATTCGATTTTCCATGGTTGAGCTTGTCTTCTTGTATATTCTATTTTCATTGTTTATTTTCTCTGCTAAGATAGTCAGCTAACACATTTTTTGTTCCTGATATATTTTTTATTACAAAATCATAACAACAGAAAAAAGATTGCCATTTTCTTCTTTTATTTAATTCTGGTAATAATTCTATTTTATTAGTAATAAAAGCTTTCACTTGAGTATTATCTGTTCTTACTACAAATTTAACAGGTAACAAATGATAATGAAACTTTTTAATCCCATATTTTACAGCTAATAGTTCTTTTTCATTTATGTGGTAGTTTGATTCATTAGGTTTCCAAGTTCCTCCTGCATATCCACATATATGTGTATTTTCTTTATCTATGTCATCCTTCTCATATGCTATTAGGACTGCTCCCCATCCTATATCACTAGCATCAGTATATAATTCTAAATGATCTGTTTCTATGGGTATTCTATGTTTTGGTAAATCTTTCACCTTTTCCTTAAGAATTTTTATACAGTTTTCATGTTCTTTTGTCCATCCAAAAGGTTTATTTTTTGTTAGTTCCTGTAATGGTTTTCTTAATTTAGGTAAGTCTTTAATATGATCTGAGGCATAATTTATTATTCCTAAAAATTGTTGTACCTCTTTTTTATTTTCTAATTTGTCCTTAAAATTTACAATCTTTGTTACTATATGGTCTTGTAATTGTATACCTTCTTTATCTATTTTGTATCCTAAATATTCTATCTTATTCTTAAATATTTCAGATTTCTTTTCAGAAAGTAATATTCCATGCTGGTCTATTGTTTTTATAAATTGCTCTAAATGTTTTATATGCTCTTCTAAAGTTTCACTATATATTAATATATCGTCTACATATACTATACAAAAATCTTTTAATTTTCTAAAGATTTGGTCCATTCTTCGTTGAAATATTTGTGGCGCATTTTTTAATCCAAAGGGTAATACTATCCATTCATAATGTCCTTGCGGAGCACTAAAGGCTGTTAAAGACCTTGATTCTTTGGTTAATTTT
The DNA here is from genome assembly GCF_009905375.1 of Apium graveolens. Taxonomy (NCBI): domain Eukaryota; kingdom Viridiplantae; phylum Streptophyta; class Magnoliopsida; order Apiales; family Apiaceae; genus Apium; species Apium graveolens. The sequence goes on from NW_027420505.1 coordinate 31,384, forward strand.
ATTTGCCAAAATCCACTTTTACAATCGAATTTACTAAACCATTTCTTATTTCCTAGTCTATTTATAAGATTTCTTTTGTATGGTAAGAAATATCCATCAAATATAGTTTTCTTATTTAATTCTCTATAGTCTATTACCATACGGGCTTTTCCCCTTTTTTGTTCATTATGTTTTCTTACAAGGAAAGCCGGGCTACTATGTGGACTTTTACTTTCTTGTATTAATTTTAGTTTTAATAATTCATTGATTTGATTATCAAATTCTTTTTGGTCTGAAGGGCTATACCTTATAGGTTTAGATCTTATTATATCATTAGGGTTTAATAATTTTATTTCAGCATATATTTTTTCCTTATCCCATAAACTCATAGGATTTTCTCCGAAGTTAGATTTTAATAAATTATTATATTTTTTGGTTAATTCTTGTAGATTATTATTTCTTTCTATTCTTAAATTGTTTATAGTATTTATAGTACTTATTGGCATAATTCTTTTTAATACTATCCACTTATTACACGGAGTTTGTAATGATAGGGAATTTGAAGTTACTATATGTGTTTTAAAATAATCTAAAAAGTTATTTCCTAATAATATAGATTGCTTCATCTTATTCTGATATACAATAGGTAAACTGAATAATGTTTTATTTAGCTTTATTCTCATGTTTTTTGCTATTACATCTAATTCCTTCTTTTGTTCATTAAATCCTGATACCCTAGTTCTATGTGTATTAGATTTTTCCCATCTATACGAAGCTAAAACTTCTTTTTTTACTAGACATAGATCTGCTCCACTGTCTATAAATATTTTTTGTTTTAGGAATTTATATTTTTTATATTCTACATCTGCTTCTATGTATATTGCTACCATTCCTCCCAATTGCTTTCACTAGATGATTCATAATTTATAAAGTTTATTTCATTATCAGTTTCACTAATATAAAACTCTTCATATTCATACCATCTATTGTCATCTTCTTTAATTTGTTCTATTTCCATTATGAATTGTGATGTATTTATATATTTTACTTTCTTTTCTTTCAGTTTAGGACATTTATTAGCATAATGTCCTTTTTCATTACAATTCCAACATTTACATTCACTTATATCTTTCTTTTTAAAAGGTTTTCTTCTAAACTTTCTCTTATTTTTATATCTTCTCCTATTTTCTGGTGTATTTCTAAATTTCCTAAATCTTTTTCTCTTATATTTGTTGTATTTATAAGGATAATTATTTCTATTTTGTTTGCTTCTGTACTTATCATATGATTTTTTCTTATTATACCTCTTCTTATAGTTCCTATAGGGTTTTTTATCTTCACATCCGAATACTAATCTTCTTTCAGTGAATCCACATATTTCTCTTAATCCTAGTTTTTTATCCTTTTTAACCTTCTGTTGTACCCTATATTCTTCACATTTTCTCATTAGATATCCTCTTAGTACTCTTATTCTTTCACCGAGAGTGTTCTCACGAGGTTCTAACTTATTATATTCCTTAGTTATTTCAGTATTATAAGGTTCTGGTAAATGATCATAATATAATTGTTGGTATATATGTCCTTCTTCGGGTAAGAATCTAGCTTCATAAAAGAATTTAGTGAAACTTATAGTATATTCTGGTAACCTATTAATTTTACAGCATTTCATATTATTTAGATTCATTATTATTTCTATTTTTCTTTCTATTAGAACTTGGTCTCTAGCTACTATCCAAGGTTCTCCTAAAAATTCTCTTTTTAATATCATATCAAATATTTGTAACATTGATTTCCAATCCGTTGCATACCTTAGTACTTCAGTTTTTAACTGATATTCTATAGATTCTATCCAATATGCTACCTTTCCAATTAACGTTTTTGAGATCAAGTTATAAGTATATTCTAACTCATCTGTATGAGTGGAGTTCATTAATGCTATATACATTCCTAAATTCCAATCAGTTATTCTCCTACTAATTTCTTGTTCTTCATATACATTATCTAAGTCTAAAAAGTATCCATTTAAGTTTACGCCTTGTGACATTGATCCTATAAATTCTTTAAATTCATTATGTTGTCCTATTGGTATGTGTTTTGGTATCGTGTTCCTATATCTTGTTATAACTTCCATATTATGGTCGGTTACTTCTTCTTCTGGGTAGTTATCCATCTCCTCATTTTTTATTTCTTCAGTTTCTATATCAGTATAATTTTCTTTATCTTCTTGGTCACTATTTGATTCTTGTTTTATTACTGCATTTACATTTTTCATTCTTTCTAAAGCTTCTATTATATTTTTATTTTCTATTTCTATTTCAGAATTTTCTTCATAATTACTGTTATATTCTTCTATTATATTCACTGTTTTTCCTAAATTATCTTGTTCCGATTCACTAGTACTTGTTTTATTATTTGTAGACACAGTACTAGAAACTTCACTTGTATTCTTTTTCCCTTTTAACTTATTTAATTGTTTTTTCAATATTTCTATTTCTTTTTTATTTTCTTCTGTTTTTTCATTTAATTCCTTTTTCGTTTGTCTTAAATCTCTTTTTACATCTTTTAGTTCCTTTTTAGTTTCTTTATATTTATTTTTATATTTTTTATATTTTTCTAACCATTCTTCATTAGTATTTAATCGTAATTTTTTATTCTCCGTTCTTATTTCTTCTACTTCTTCCTTTTGTTGTTCTAATTTTGACTTTAAATATTCTATCACAGTTGTATCAATCTTAAACTCAGTTTTGCTTTCACAATTTGTTTCCTTTTTTAATGGTTCATACTTATATTTTTCTCTTTCTAAAATTTCTTTTCCATGATTCTTTAAAAATGTTATCACGTTATATTCTTTTTGTTCTTTAGTTTCCATTAGAACTTTCCTTTTTTACTAAGTTGTCCCAAATTGTCTAATACCTTTCCTATTGGTTCAGATATATTAGGTTTCATTTTACTTATATCTATCATCATTGGCTCATTAACTCTTCTCCATGCATTTATGGCTTTTAATTCTGGCTTATTTGTAATTTCTTTTTCTGGTATAATTTTTTGTTTTCCTTCTTCTAATTTTATTAACTTGTCTAGTATCATTTTTAAAGTAGGTATTTCAGAATTATTCCATAAGCTTGTTAACTCTTCTCTTATTATTTGTCTCAAATTTTCTTGATTATCTTGTTTTTCTACCAATCTCATTATTGCATTTAGTTTTTCCTTAACTATTATTTCTTCCCATAAATTTTTTATAAATTCTGAGTCTGACATCTTATTATTTGTTGATTCGCTTCTTCCAACCATTTCCAACATCTATCCAATATTTACTAGTATTTTTACTCTGTTCTACTAATTTCTTAATATCATTTTCTAACTTTGTTTGTCTTTCCTTATATTCTAAATATTTTATTTGTGAATCTATTTCGCTTTCTAACATACTCTGTATCTTCTTTAACTTTTCTTTCTTATTCCTTAATTTTTCTTGTATATTCATAGTTTTTCTATAAATCTTTCTTTTCCTTGATCTACTATTTTTATTCCATTATTATTAATTTTATAATTTATCATTTTTAAGAAGTCGCTTCCTAATAATAATTCACTCGAACTATCATATTCTATTACTCCTATATTTATATTATATTCCAAGTCTAATATCTTAAACTTTAAATTAGTACATTTAGTAATAAATATTTCTCTATCATTTTCTGCATATCTGTAAGTCTGAGGTTCTATCCACTTACAATTTTCTTCATTTACCTTGCTTATATGAATAAAACTTTTGGTAGCTCCTGTATTAATTTCTGCTATACAGTCTCTTGTTATTGTTTCGTCAAATATTATTATTTTTATTTTCAAACTATCAGTATCTATTTTTATTAAATCTATCTTTCTACTCGTCATACTCATTGATCTAATTAATCTTATAGGATTTTGTTCTTTTCTAAAACTTAATCTAGATCCTTCTAATATTGGTTTAATTCTCTGTCTTGGAATCATTTGTCTATTACTAAAATCTATTGTAATTTCTTCTGGGATTGTTATTTGAGATTCTTCTTTATGCTCAATTTTTTCTAATATATCATTATATAACTTTGGTACTATTATTCCTAATTCCGTTTGTTTCTTCACATGATGGTTTCCAGTCATAGCATAAACCATTTTGGTTTCTATACTAATAACTTTACTTCCTTTTTGCATTTTTATTCCATCTAACTTATAGTATAATGTTAAAGATCTTTCTTTATTTTCATCCCTTAGGGATATACTGAAATCGGGTTGTATTATAAATTTTAATTTCTGATATATCAAGTTTCCTTTTATTACTGCTATTAATGAATCTTGTATATTTCCTATTATTCTATCATCCAATACATATATCTGTATAGGGGTATCGATATTTTTCTGAAAATATGCTTTTATTGTAAATTCTATTGCTCCAAAATATATATTTTTTAGTTTATTTGCTTCCTTTTGTTTTAATTTGGATAATTCTCTTTTTATTAATCCATCCGTTATTAAATTTATTCTTGTTTTTCCATTTATTGTATCTATATCTATTATATTCTCATGTTTTTGGGCTATATACCTAACTTCCTTATTTCTTTCAAAATATGATGTCTTGAATATCTTTTTTATTGTTAACTCTTCTGTTTCACTTTGAATTTGATTATATATATCTGGTTTAAAACTTAGAGTTTGTGATGTTCCTCCTTCGTATTCATCCATTTGATAATACATATCTTGTTTTTCACTTATTTCTTCTAATGACATTTTATCCATCTATATTTTATCCAGTTATATTATTTGTTAAAATTATTCTTTTAAGTCCTTGTATTCTTAGTTTATCATTTCGAAATGTTATTATCATATTTCCAAGTTGTTGGTAAATTCTCATAATTTCTTCGTTATTCTCTCTTGTCCATATTATTTTATTTTTTCTTTCTAGTAATTTTTCTAGATCTCTTTCTAATTTTTCCTGATTTTTTATTAATTGCTTTAGTTTTCTATTATTTCTAGTTATTGCATTTGGATCTATCCAATTCATTTTTTAATTTTTTGTCTTAAATCGTCTATTAATTTATATTGTTCAGTTAATACTTCTTTTAAGTCTTTTATTTCGATTTCTAAATTAGTTTCTTTAATAAATTTTTCTCGCTTTAGTAAAAGTTTTTCTTCCTCTAGTCTCCTAATTTTTTCATCTCTTTCTTCTAACATTGTTTGTATCATAGCTATAATATCTAATTTTTCATTTATTATTTGCATGCTTATCTTACAACTTTCAATATGTTGATTTATTAGCCTGTTATATGTAGGTTCTTTATCAGCTATGTACTGAATTGATTGTATCCTTAAGTCTTCCATAAGTCAGATTAATTGTCTGTATAAAATTTCTTACACATCTGTTGTGTTGCTTTGTTTTCTACCATAAATAAAATTAATAGAGTTGCTATTATTTTAGATTTATATCTTTTATTCCTTTCTCTATTTATTCTTGTCGGAGGTCTCATTTAATTATCAAATTTTATTTCCTTTTTACTATTCATTAGTTACTATTCACTGTCGGTTACTATTCACAGTGTACTATTCACAGCTACTTTTTTGCTACAGTGTTTTTACTATTTTGCTACAGTGTTTTTAAACATATGAGAGAGATAGAATATTTAGGATACAAAATAGATAAAGAAGGTATACAATTACAAGACCATATAGTAACAAAGATTGTAAATTTTAAGGACAAATTAGAAAATAAAAAAGAGGTACAACAATTTTTAGGAATAATAAATTATGCCTCAGATCATATTAAAGACTTACCTAAATTAAGAAAACCATTACAGGAACTAACAAAAAATAAACCTTTTGGATGGACAAAAGAACATGAAAACTGTATAAAAATTCTTAAGGAAAAGGTGAAAGATTTACCAAAACATAGAATACCCATAGAAACAGATCATTTAGAATTATATACTGATGCTAGTGATATAGGATGGGGAGCAGTCCTAATAGCATATGAGAAGGATGACATAGATAAAGAAAATACACATATATGTGGATATGCAGGAGGAACTTGGAAACCTAATGAATCAAACTACCACATAAATGAAAAAGAACTATTAGCTGTAAAATATGGGATTAAAAAGTTTCATTATCATTTGTTACCTGTTAAATTTGTAGTAAGAACAGATAATACTCAAGTGAAAGCTTTTATTACTAATAAAATAGAATTATTACCAGAATTAAATAAAAGAAGAAAATGGCAATCTTTTTTCTGTTGTTATGATTTTGTAATAAAAAATATATCAGGAACAAAAAATGTGTTAGCTGACTATCTTAGCAGAGAAAATAAACAATGAAAATAGAATATACAAGAAGACAAGCTCAACCATGGAAAATCGAATCAGGATCTTTAATAATATGGACTACTACTTCAGAAGCTGTAGAATTTATAAAAAATTTTGCTCTCGAAGGATTAGATGAAAATAACACAGAAAAACTAGAAGAAGCATATAAAGGATTTCTAGAAATAGAAAAACACATTGGTTATTATTTCGCTCCTAACAGAAGGAATATTGATGAATTATTAATATCAATTATCAGAAAATTAAATACCATTGAATGTCATGCATTTTGTTTTTGTAAAGGGAAAATTTAATTGTTTGTTGTTCTTAGCAGGATAACAAAAGATGGAAAATTTTGAGAAATATATCACTGATGTTACATCTCATATATCAACCAATAATGAAAAAATCACCAAACTCCAAAAGGAGATAGAAACCCTGGTTCAGGAGAACCAACATTTTCTGAAACAAATTATGGAAGCTGTAAAAGACAAAACAACTCTACAAGCTTCAGTTGCAATCCCTACAATAAAACCTATGACATTTTCATCAAAGCTTGTAACCATGCCATCACCTTCAACCAGCATATCAACTACTCTGTCAAATTTATCAATGAGTGATAAGCTGAAATACTCACCTGACACAGTAAAAACATACGAGCAAATGATGAAATATTATGATTATAAATCTAACCCTGATATTTGCAGACTGACAAAATCTACAAAATATCCCAGATACATTTGTTGTGAAAATGCAAAACCTGACATAGTATATAACCTGTTTATACATGGTTTTGTTGACAAGATCTTAACAAATGAAACCATGTATTGTATATCAAAGCTACCAAGTATAATTGTCAAATCCGTGGAAGCTATGATACGGGAAATGGGAGCAGGCTCATACGGAATACAAGTTTTTGATGCATCAACCGATCTAGTTGGAAAACCCATAATAATATGTCAACTATTTAAACTGGGAAGGAATATGACAGATATTGTGGGAGAAACCAAAAGCTTGAAATTACCAAATCCTTGTGATATCAACAAATTCCAGGAATGGTTATGTGAAAAACGAGCTATTGGACTAGCTACCCTCAGGTCCAAAATACAAGATATACTACGAGCTCGGAAAGCTATAATCATTTCTGAAAGCCATGGTGGAGGTTTCACCGAAAGTATAATAACTTTATATTATGATAATATTATACAAAATTCAGGTACTAATGCATTAGAAATGATGCTTGATAAAATAGAAAACCTGAAATATAATCATGCAAAACATACTACTGAATATTATCAAAGGATAACAGGTCCTCGAAAAAGACCTATTATCAGTCTAAGAAATGATGACAAAGGGATGAATTCTGATCCCTTTGCATAATACAAAAATGGTGTAATACACCAGAATATTGCAAATTGAATGGTGAAAACCAAAAAGTTATATTACCAGGAGATTCCAAAAATATCATGGCAGACAAAGATAAAGAAAGAAGAAAAGAAAAAGCAGATTCCCTGGAAAAAAGACGACAAATCCTGCAAGATATCATGGCAGACACAAAAGATAAAGATGAAGAAAATATGAAGAGATGACAAAAGAAGAAATGGCAGACAAAGAAAAGAAAAGATTCCTGAATTATTAGTAATTATGTAAAAGAAACCGGTTATCCCGGTAATCTGTAACCATATAGAAAGACTACTATAAATAAATCTATACATGAAATGGAAAGGATATCTGAAAATTTCTGAAGTTCAATTCTCTCTCTCTCAATATGTCTGGCTAAAACTTCTTCAATCTCTATAAACTCTGCTAGGAATATATCATAATAATAGAAATAGATTATTTTATATGTATTGTATACAATCAGAATTGGTTCAGAAAAATAATATCTTGACGAATAGCGATATGGAAGAGACCGTGTGAGGACTCCTGCATCCAGCCAAAGAATATCCAAGAAGCTTGGAGAGCGTTGTGGATAACAGGGCAAGGGTGAGTTGAGACTTCCGGTGACCAGAAAGCTATTGTAAGAGGTAAAAATTCTGATTCAATCTGATTGTATGTGATAACATTATAAAATAATGTTTTCTAAGATTATGATGTATAATTAGTATGAGGTTATAGAGATGATTTCATTTAAAATAATGAATTTGTTTTTGTCTATTGCTGATTACATGCAAAAAATAACCATATTAATTAATATGAAACCTACCCTCGCCTTCCCTCTTTAGGGTTGTGTAGATCTTTAAACATATATAAACACCCAGAAATTGTTTGGTTTAAACACCCATCTTTAAACATATATAAACACCCAGAAATTGGAATTGTTTGGTTTAAACACCCATCTTTAAACATATATAAACACCCAGAAATTGGGTGTTTATATATGTTTAAAGATGGGTGTTTAAACCAAACAATTTCTGGGTGTTTATATATGTTTAAAGATCTACACAACCCTAAAGAGGGAAGGCGAGGGTAGGTTTCATATTAATTAATATGGTTATTTTTTGCATGTAATCAGCAATAGACAAAAACAAATTCATTATTTTAAATGAAATCATCTCTATAACCTCATACTAATTATACATCATAATCTTAGAAAACATTATTTTATAATGTTATCACATACAATCAGATTTGAATCAGAATTTTTACCTCTTACAATAGCTTTCTGGTCACCGGAAGTCTCAACTCACCCTTGCCCTGTTATCCACAACGCTCTCCAAGCTTCTTGGATATTCTTTGGCTGGATGCAGGAGTCCTCACACGGTCTCTTCCATATCGCTATTCGTCAAGATATTATTTTTCTGAACCAATTCTGATTGTATACAATACATATAAAATAATCTATTTCTATTATTATGATATATTCCTAGCAGAGTTTATAGAGATTGAAGAAGTTTTAGCCAGACATATTGAGAGAGAGAGAATTGAACTTCAGAAATTTTCAGATATCCTTTCCATTTCATGTATAGATTTATTTATAGTAGTCTTTCTATATGGTTACAGATTACCGGGATAACCGGTTTCTTTTACATAATTACTAATAATTCAGGAATCTTTTCTTTTCTTTGTCTGCCATTTCTTCTTTTGTCATCTCTTCATATTTTCTTCATCTTTATCTTTTGTGTCTGCCATGATATCTTGCAGGATTTGTCGTCTTTTTTCCAGGGAATCTGCTTTTTCTTTTCTTCTTTCTTTATCTTTGTCTGCCATGATATTTTTGGAATCTCCTGGTAATATAACTTTTTGGTTTTCACCATTCAATTTGCAATATTCTGGTGTATTACACCATTTTTGTATTATGCAAAGGGATCAGAATTCATCCCTTTGTCATCATTTCTTAGACTGATAATAGGTCTTTTTCGAGGACCTGTTATCCTTTGATAATATTCAGTAGTATGTTTTGCATGATTATATTTCAGGTTTTCTATTTTATCAAGCATCATTTCTAATGCATTAGTACCTGAATTTGTATAATATTATCATAATATAAAGTTATTATACTTTCGGTGAAACCTCCACCATGGCTTTCAGAAATGATTATAGCTTTCCGAGCTCGTAGTATATCTTGTATTTTGGACCTGAGGGTAGCTAGTCCAATAGCTCGTTTTTCACATAACCATTCCTGGAATTTGTTGATATCACAAGGATTTGGTAATTTCAAGCTTTTGGTTTCTCCCACAATATCTGTCATATTCCTTCCCAGTTTAAATAGTTGACATATTATTATGGGTTTTCCAACTAGATCGGTTGATGCATCAAAAACTTGTATTCCGTATGAGCCTGCTCCCATTTCCCGTATCATAGCTTCCACGGATTTGACAATTATACTTGGTAGCTTTGATATACAATACATGGTTTCATTTGTTAAGATCTTGTCAACAAAACCATGTATAAACAGGTTATATACTATGTCAGGTTTTGCATTTTCACAACAAATGTATCTGGGATATTTTGTAGATTTTGTCAGTCTGCAAATATCAGGGTTAGATTTATAATCATAATATTTCATCATTTGCTCGTATGTTTTTACTGTGTCAGGTGAGTATTTCAGCTTATCACTCATTGATAAATTTGACAGAGTAGTTGATATGCTGGTTGAAGGTGATGGCATGGTTACAAGCTTTGATGAAAATGTCATAGGTTTTATTGTAGGGATTGCAACTGAAGCTTGTAGAGTTGTTTTGTCTTTTACAGCTTCCATAATTTGTTTCAGAAAATGTTGGTTCTCCTGAACCAGGGTTTCTATCTCCTTTTGGAGTTTGGTGATTTTTTCATTATTGGTTGATATATGAGATGTAACATCAGTGATATATTTCTCAAAATTTTCCATCTTTTGTTATCCTGCTAAGAACAACAAACAATTAAATTTTCCCTTTACAAAAACAAAATGCATGACATTCAATGGTATTTAATTTTCTGATAATTGATATTAATAATTCATCAATATTCCTTCTGTTAGGAGCGAAATAATAACCAATGTGTTTTTCTATTTCTAGAAATCCTTTATATGCTTCTTCTAGTTTTTCTGTGTTATTTTCATCTAATCCTTCGAGAGCAAAATTTTTTATAAATTCTACAGCTTCTGAAGTAGTAGTCCATATTATTAAAGATCCTGATTCGATTTTCCATGGTTGAGCTTGTCTTCTTGTATATTCTATTTTCATTGTTTATTTTCTCTGCTAAGATAGTCAGCTAACACATTTTTTGTTCCTGATATATTTTTTATTACAAAATCATAACAACAGAAAAAAGATTGCCATTTTCTTCTTTTATTTAATTCTGGTAATAATTCTATTTTATTAGTAATAAAAGCTTTCACTTGAGTATTATCTGTTCTTACTACAAATTTAACAGGTAACAAATGATAATGAAACTTTTTAATCCCATATTTTACAGCTAATAGTTCTTTTTCATTTATGTGGTAGTTTGATTCATTAGGTTTCCAAGTTCCTCCTGCATATCCACATATATGTGTATTTTCTTTATCTATGTCATCCTTCTCATATGCTATTAGGACTGCTCCCCATCCTATATCACTAGCATCAGTATATAATTCTAAATGATCTGTTTCTATGGGTATTCTATGTTTTGGTAAATCTTTCACCTTTTCCTTAAGAATTTTTATACAGTTTTCATGTTCTTTTGTCCATCCAAAAGGTTTATTTTTTGTTAGTTCCTGTAATGGTTTTCTTAATTTAGGTAAGTCTTTAATATGATCTGAGGCATAATTTATTATTCCTAAAAATTGTTGTACCTCTTTTTTATTTTCTAATTTGTCCTTAAAATTTACAATCTTTGTTACTATATGGTCTTGTAATTGTATACCTTCTTTATCTATTTTGTATCCTAAATATTCTATCTCTCTCAATATGTTTAAAAACACTGTAGCAAAATAGTAAAAACACTGTAGCAAAAAAGTAGCTGTGAATAGTACACTGTGAATAGTAACCGACAGTGAATAGTAACTAATGAATAGTAAAAAGGAAATAAAATTTGATAATTAAATGAGACCTCCGACAAGAATAAATAGAGAAAGGAATAAAAGATATAAATCTAAAATAATAGCAACTCTATTAATTTTATTTATGGTAGAAAACAAAGCAACACAACAGATGTGTAAGAAAATTTTATACAGACAATTAATCTGACTTATGGAAGACTTAAGGATACAATCAATTCAGTACATAGCTGATAAAGAACCTACATATAACAGGCTAATAAATCAACATATTGAAAGTTGTAAGATAAGCATGCAAATAATAAATGAAAAATTAGATATTATAGCTATGATACAAACAATGTTAGAAGAAAGAGATGAAAAAATTAGGAGACTAGAGGAAGAAAAACTTTTACTAAAGCGAGAAAAATTTATTAAAGAAACTAATTTAGAAATCGAAATAAAAGACTTAAAAGAAGTATTAACTGAACAATATAAATTAATAGACGATTTAAGACAAAAAATTAAAAAATGAATTGGATAGATCCAAATGCAATAACTAGAAATAATAGAAAACTAAAGCAATTAATAAAAAATCAGGAAAAATTAGAAAGAGATCTAGAAAAATTACTAGAAAGAAAAAATAAAATAATATGGACAAGAGAGAATAACGAAGAAATTATGAGAATTTACCAACAACTTGGAAATATGATAATAACATTTCGAAATGATAAACTAAGAATACAAGGACTTAAAAGAATAATTTTAACAAATAATATAACTGGATAAAATATAGATGGATAAAATGTCATTAGAAGAAATAAGTGAAAAACAAGATATGTATTATCAAATGGATGAATACGAAGGAGGAACATCACAAACTCTAAGTTTTAAACCAGATATATATAATCAAATTCAAAGTGAAACAGAAGAGTTAACAATAAAAAAGATATTCAAGACATCATATTTTGAAAGAAATAAGGAAGTTAGGTATATAGCCCAAAAACATGAGAATATAATAGATATAGATACAATAAATGGAAAAACAAGAATAAATTTAATAACGGATGGATTAATAAAAAGAGAATTATCCAAATTAAAACAAAAGGAAGCAAATAAACTAAAAAATATATATTTTGGAGCAATAGAATTTACAATAAAAGCATATTTTCAGAAAAATATCGATACCCCTATACAGATATATGTATTGGATGATAGAATAATAGGAAATATACAAGATTCATTAATAGCAGTAATAAAAGGAAACTTGATATATCAGAAATTAAAATTTATAATACAACCCGATTTCAGTATATCCCTAAGGGATGAAAATAAAGAAAGATCTTTAACATTATACTATAAGTTAGATGGAATAAAAATGCAAAAAGGAAGTAAAGTTATTAGTATAGAAACCAAAATGGTTTATGCTATGACTGGAAACCATCATGTGAAGAAACAAACGGAATTAGGAATAATAGTACCAAAGTTATATAATGATATATTAGAAAAAATTGAGCATAAAGAAGAATCTCAAATAACAATCCCAGAAGAAATTACAATAGATTTTAGTAATAGACAAATGATTCCAAGACAGAGAATTAAACCAATATTAGAAGGATCTAGATTAAGTTTTAGAAAAGAACAAAATCCTATAAGATTAATTAGATCAATGAGTATGACGAGTAGAAAGATAGATTTAATAAAAATAGATACTGATAGTTTGAAAATAAAAATAATAATATTTGACGAAACAATAACAAGAGACTGTATAGCAGAAATTAATACAGGAGCTACCAAAAGTTTTATTCATATAAGCAAGGTAAATGAAGAAAATTGTAAGTGGATAGAACCTCAGACTTACAGATATGCAGAAAATGATAGAGAAATATTTATTACTAAATGTACTAATTTAAAGTTTAAGATATTAGACTTGGAATATAATATAAATATAGGAGTAATAGAATATGATAGTTCGAGTGAATTATTATTAGGAAGCGACTTCTTAAAAATGATAAATTATAAAATTAATAATAATGGAATAAAAATAGTAGATCAAGGAAAAGAAAGATTTATAGAAAAACTATGAATATACAAGAAAAATTAAGGAATAAGAAAGAAAAGTTAAAGAAGATACAGAGTATGTTAGAAAGCGAAATAGATTCACAAATAAAATATTTAGAATATAAGGAAAGACAAACAAAGTTAGAAAATGATATTAAGAAATTAGTAGAACAGAGTAAAAATACTAGTAAATATTGGATAGATGTTGGAAATGGTTGGAAGAAGCGAATCAACAAATAATAAGATGTCAGACTCAGAATTTATAAAAAATTTATGGGAAGAAATAATAGTTAAGGAAAAACTAAATGCAATAATGAGATTGGTAGAAAAACAAGATAATCAAGAAAATTTGAGACAAATAATAAGAGAAGAGTTAACAAGCTTATGGAATAATTCTGAAATACCTACTTTAAAAATGATACTAGACAAGTTAATAAAATTAGAAGAAGGAAAACAAAAAATTATACCAGAAAAAGAAATTACAAATAAGCCAGAATTAAAAGCCATAAATGCATGGAGAAGAGTTAATGAGCCAATGATGATAGATATAAGTAAAATGAAACCTAATATATCTGAACCAATAGGAAAGGTATTAGACAATTTGGGACAACTTAGTAAAAAAGGAAAGTTCTAATGGAAACTAAAGAACAAAAAGAATATAACGTGATAACATTTTTAAAGAATCATGGAAAAGAAATTTTAGAAAGAGAAAAATATAAGTATGAACCATTAAAAAAGGAAACAAATTGTGAAAGCAAAACTGAGTTTAAGATTGATACAACTGTGATAGAATATTTAAAGTCAAAATTAGAACAACAAAAGGAAGAAGTAGAAGAAATAAGAACGGAGAATAAAAAATTACGATTAAATACTAATGAAGAATGGTTAGAAAAATATAAAAAATATAAAAATAAATATAAAGAAACTAAAAAGGAACTAAAAGATGTAAAAAGAGATTTAAGACAAACGAAAAAGGAATTAAATGAAAAAACAGAAGAAAATAAAAAAGAAATAGAAATATTGAAAAAACAATTAAATAAGTTAAAAGGGAAAAAGAATACAAGTGAAGTTTCTAGTACTGTGTCTACAAATAATAAAACAAGTACTAGTGAATCGGAACAAGATAATTTAGGAAAAACAGTGAATATAATAGAAGAATATAACAGTAATTATGAAGAAAATTCTGAAATAGAAATAGAAAATAAAAATATAATAGAAGCTTTAGAAAGAATGAAAAATGTAAATGCAGTAATAAAACAAGAATCAAATAGTGACCAAGAAGATAAAGAAAATTATACTGATATAGAAACTGAAGAAATAAAAAATGAGGAGATGGATAACTACCCAGAAGAAGAAGTAACCGACCATAATATGGAAGTTATAACAAGATATAGGAACACGATACCAAAACACATACCAATAGGACAACATAATGAATTTAAAGAATTTATAGGATCAATGTCACAAGGCGTAAACTTAAATGGATACTTTTTAGACTTAGATAATGTATATGAAGAACAAGAAATTAGTAGGAGAATAACTGATTGGAATTTAGGAATGTATATAGCATTAATGAACTCCACTCATACAGATGAGTTAGAATATACTTATAACTTGATCTCAAAAACGTTAATTGGAAAGGTAGCATATTGGATAGAATCTATAGAATATCAGTTAAAAACTGAAGTACTAAGGTATGCAACGGATTGGAAATCAATGTTACAAATATTTGATATGATATTAAAAAGAGAATTTTTAGGAGAACCTTGGATAGTAGCTAGAGACCAAGTTCTAATAGAAAGAAAAATAGAAATAATAATGAATCTAAATAATATGAAATGCTGTAAAATTAATAGGTTACCAGAATATACTATAAGTTTCACTAAATTCTTTTATGAAGCTAGATTCTTACCCGAAGAAGGACATATATACCAACAATTATATTATGATCATTTACCAGAACCTTATAATACTGAAATAACTAAGGAATATAATAAGTTAGAACCTCGTGAGAACACTCTCGGTGAAAGAATAAGAGTACTAAGAGGATATCTAATGAGAAAATGTGAAGAATATAGGGTACAACAGAAGGTTAAAAAGGATAAAAAACTAGGATTAAGAGAAATATGTGGATTCACTGAAAGAAGATTAGTATTCGGATGTGAAGATAAAAAACCCTATAGGAACTATAAGAAGAGGTATAATAAGAAAAAATCATATGATAAGTACAGAAGCAAACAAAATAGAAATAATTATCCTTATAAATACAACAAATATAAGAGAAAAAGATTTAGGAAATTTAGAAATACACCAGAAAATAGGAGAAGATATAAAAATAAGAGAAAGTTTAGAAGAAAACCTTTTAAAAAGAAAGATATAAGTGAATGTAAATGTTGGAATTGTAATGAAAAAGGACATTATGCTAATAAATGTCCTAAACTGAAAGAAAAGAAAGTAAAATATATAAATACATCACAATTCATAATGGAAATAGAACAAATTAAAGAAGATGACAATAGATGGTATGAATATGAAGAGTTTTATATTAGTGAAACTGATAATGAAATAAACTTTATAAATTATGAATCATCTAGTGAAAGCAATTGGGAGGAATGGTAGCAATATACATAGAAGCAGATGTAGAATATAAAAAATATAAATTCCTAAAACAAAAAATATTTATAGACAGTGGAGCAGATCTATGTCTAGTAAAAAAAGAAGTTTTAGCTTCGTATAGATGGGAAAAATCTAATACACATAGAACTAGGGTATCAGGATTTAATGAACAAAAGAAGGAATTAGATGTAATAGCAAAAAACATGAGAATAAAGCTAAATAAAACATTATTCAGTTTACCTATTGTATATCAGAATAAGATGAAGCAATCTATATTATTAGGAAATAACTTTTTAGATTATTTTAAAACACATATAGTAACTTCAAATTCCCTATCATTACAAACTCCGTGTAATAAGTGGATAGTATTAAAAAGAATTATGCCAATAAGTACTATAAATACTATAAACAATTTAAGAATAGAAAGAAATAATAATCTACAAGAATTAACCAAAAAATATAATAATTTATTAAAATCTAACTTCGGAGAAAATCCTATGAGTTTATGGGATAAGGAAAAAATATATGCTGAAATAAAATTATTAAACCCTAATGATATAATAAGATCTAAACCTATAAGGTATAGCCCTTCAGACCAAAAAGAATTTGATAATCAAATCAATGAATTATTAAAACTAAAATTAATACAAGAAAGTAAAAGTCCACATAGTAGCCCGGCTTTCCTTGTAAGAAAACATAATGAACAAAAAAGGGGAAAAGCCCGTATGGTAATAGACTATAGAGAATTAAATAAGAAAACTATATTTGATGGATATTTCTTACCATACAAAAGAAATCTTATAAATAGACTAGGAAATAAGAAATGGTTTAGTAAATTCGATTGTAAAAGTGGATTTTGGCAAATAAAATTAACCAAAGAATCAAGGTCTTTAACAGCCTTTAGTGCTCCGCAAGGACATTATGAATGGATAGTATTACCCTTTGGATTAAAAAATGCGCCACAAATATTTCAACGAAGAATGGACCAAATCTTTAGAAAATTAAAAGATTTTTGTATAGTATATGTAGACGATATATTAATATATAGTGAAACTTTAGAAGAGCATATAAAACATTTAGAGCAATTTATAAAAACAATAGACCAGCATGGAATATTACTTTCTGAAAAGAAATCTGAAATATTTAAGAATAAGATAGAATATTTAGGATACAAAATAGATAAAGAAGGTATACAATTACAAGACCATATAGTAACAAAGATTGTAAATTTTAAGGACAAATTAGAAAATAAAAAAGAGGTACAACAATTTTTAGGAATAATAAATTATGCCTCAGATCATATTAAAGACTTACCTAAATTAAGAAAACCATTACAGGAACTAACAAAAAATAAACCTTTTGGATGGACAAAAGAACATGAAAACTGTATAAAAATTCTTAAGGAAAAGGTGAAAGATTTACCAAAACATAGAATACCCATAGAAACAGATCATTTAGAATTATATACTGATGCTAGTGATATAGGATGGGGAGCAGTCCTAATAGCATATGAGAAGGATGACATAGATAAAGAAAATACACATATATGTGGATATGCAGGAGGAACTTGGAAACCTAATGAATCAAACTACCACATAAATGAAAAAGAACTATTAGCTGTAAAATATGGGATTAAAAAGTTTCATTATCATTTGTTACCTGTTAAATTTGTAGTAAGAACAGATAATACTCAAGTGAAAGCTTTTATTACTAATAAAATAGAATTATTACCAGAATTAAATAAAAGAAGAAAATGGCAATCTTTTTTCTGTTGTTATGATTTTGTAATAAAAAATATATCAGGAACAAAAAATGTGTTAGCTGACTATCTTAGCAGAGAAAATAAACAATGAAAATAGAATATACAAGAAGACAAGCTCAACCATGGAAAATCGAATCAGGATCTTTAATAATATGGACTACTACTTCAGAAGCTGTAGAATTTATAAAAAATTTTGCTCTCGAAGGATTAGATGAAAATAACACAGAAAAACTAGAAGAAGCATATAAAGGATTTCTAGAAATAGAAAAACACATTGGTTATTATTTCGCTCCTAACAGAAGGAATATTGATGAATTATTAATATCAATTATCAGAAAATTAAATACCATTGAATGTCATGCATTTTGTTTTTGTAAAGGGAAAATTTAATTGTTTGTTGTTCTTAGCAGGATAACAAAAGATGGAAAATTTTGAGAAATATATCACTGATGTTACATCTCATATATCAACCAATAATGAAAAAATCACCAAACTCCAAAAGGAGATAGAAACCCTGGTTCAGGAGAACCAACATTTTCTGAAACAAATTATGGAAGCTGTAAAAGACAAAACAACTCTACAAGCTTCAGTTGCAATCCCTACAATAAAACCTATGACATTTTCATCAAAGCTTGTAACCATGCCATCACCTTCAACCAGCATATCAACTACTCTGTCAAATTTATCAATGAGTGATAAGCTGAAATACTCACCTGACACAGTAAAAACATACGAGCAAATGATGAAATATTATGATTATAAATCTAACCCTGATATTTGCAGACTGACAAAATCTACAAAATATCCCAGATACATTTGTTGTGAAAATGCAAAACCTGACATAGTATATAACCTGTTTATACATGGTTTTGTTGACAAGATCTTAACAAATGAAACCATGTATTGTATATCAAAGCTACCAAGTATAATTGTCAAATCCGTGGAAGCTATGATACGGGAAATGGGAGCAGGCTCATACGGAATACAAGTTTTTGATGCATCAACCGATCTAGTTGGAAAACCCATAATAATATGTCAACTATTTAAACTGGGAAGGAATATGACAGATATTGTGGGAGAAACCAAAAGCTTGAAATTACCAAATCCTTGTGATATCAACAAATTCCAGGAATGGTTATGTGAAAAACGAGCTATTGGACTAGCTACCCTCAGGTCCAAAATACAAGATATACTACGAGCTCGGAAAGCTATAATCATTTCTGAAAGCCATGGTGGAGGTTTCACCGAAAGTATAATAACTTTATATTATGATAATATTATACAAAATTCAGGTACTAATGCATTAGAAATGATGCTTGATAAAATAGAAAACCTGAAATATAATCATGCAAAACATACTACTGAATATTATCAAAGGATAACAGGTCCTCGAAAAAGACCTATTATCAGTCTAAGAAATGATGACAAAGGGATGAATTCTGATCCCTTTGCATAATACAAAAATGGTGTAATACACCAGAATATTGCAAATTGAATGGTGAAAACCAAAAAGTTATATTACCAGGAGATTCCAAAAATATCATGGCAGACAAAGATAAAGAAAGAAGAAAAGAAAAAGCAGATTCCCTGGAAAAAGACGACAAATCCTGCAAGATATCATGGCAGACACAAAAGATAAAGATGAAGAAAATATGAAGAGATGACAAAAGAAGAAATGGCAGACAAAGAAAAGAAAAGATTCCTGAATTATTAGTAATTATGTAAAAGAAACCGGTTATCCCGGTAATCTGTAACCATATAGAAAGACTACTATAAATAAATCTATACATGAAATGGAAAGGATATCTGAAAATTTCTGAAGTTCAATTCTCTCTCTCTCAATATGTCTGGCTAAAACTTCTTCAATCTCTATAAACTCTGCTAGGAATATATCATAATAATAGAAATAGATTATTTTATATGTATTGTATACAATCAGAATTGGTTCAGAAAAATAATATCTTGACGAATAGCGATATGGAAGAGACCGTGTGAGGACTCCTGCATCCAGCCAAAGAATATCCAAGAAGCTTGGAGAGCGTTGTGGATAACAGGGCAAGGGTGAGTTGAGACTTCCGGTGACCAGAAAGCTATTGTAAGAGGTAAAAATTCTGATTCAAATCTGATTGTATGTGATAACATTATAAAATAATGTTTTCTAAGATTATGATGTATAATTAGTATGAGGTTATAGAGATGATTTCATTTAAAATAATGAATTTGTTTTTGTCTATTGCTGATTACATGCAAAAAATAACCATATTAATTAATATGAAACCTACCCTCGCCTTCCCTCTTTAGGGTTGTGTAGATCTTTAAACATATATAAACACCCAGAAATTGTTTGGTTTAAACACCCATCTTTAAAATCTGTAACCATATAGAAAGACTACTATAAATAAATCTATACATGAAATGGAAAGGATATCTGAAAATTTCTGAAGTTCAATTCTCTCTCTCTCAATATGTCTGGCTAAAACTTCTTCAATCTCTATAAACTCTGCTAGGAATATATCATAATAATAGAAATAGATTATTTTATATGTATTGTATACAATCAGAATTGGTTCAGAAAAATAATATCTTGACGAATAGCGATATGGAAGAGACCGTGTGAGGACTCCTGCATCCAGCCAAAGAATATCCAAGAAGCTTGGAGAGCGTTGTGGATAACAGGGCAAGGGTGAGTTGAGACTTCCGGTGACCAGAAAGCTATTGTAAGAGGTAAAAATTCTGATTCAAATCTGATTGTATGTGATAACATTATAAAATAATGTTTTCTAAGATTATGATGTATAATTAGTATGAGGTTATAGAGATGATTTCATTTAAAATAATGAATTTGTTTTTGTCTATTGCTGATTACATGCAAAAAATAACCATATTAATTAATATGAAACCTACCCTCGCCTTCCCTCTTTAGGGTTGTGTAGATCTTTAAACATATATAAACACCCAGAAATTGTTTGGTTTAAACACCCATCTTTAAACATATATAAACACCCAGAAATTGGTATCAGAGCTAGTAATAGGCGGGAGATGAACAGTAAAAACACTGTAGCAAAATAGTAAAAACACTGTAGCAAAAAAGTAGCTGTGAATAGTACACTGTGAATAGTAACCGACAGTGAATAGTAACTAATGAATAGTAAAAAGGAAATAAAATTTGATAATTAAATGAGACCTCCGACAAGAATAAATAGAGAAAGGAATAAAAGATATAAATCTAAAATAATAGCAACTCTATTAATTTTATTTATGGTAGAAAACAAAGCAAATGTGTAAGAAAATTTTATACAGACAATTAATCTGACTTATGGAAGACTTAAGGATACAATCAATTCAGTACATAGCTGATAAAGAACCTACATATAACAGGCTAATAAATCAACATATTGAAAGTTGTAAGATAAGCATGCAAATAATAAATGAAAAATTAGATATTATAGCTATGATACAAACAATGTTAGAAGAAAGAGATGAAAAAATTAGGAGACTAGAGGAAGAAAAACTTTTACTAAAGCGAGAAAAATTTATTAAAGAAACTAATTTAGAAATCGAAATAAAAGACTTAAAAGAAGTATTAACTGAACAATATAAATTAATAGACGATTTAAGACAAAAAATTAAAAAATGAATTGGATAGATCCAAATGCAATAACTAGAAATAATAGAAAACTAAAGCAATTAATAAAAAATCAGGAAAAATTAGAAAGAGATCTAGAAAAATTACTAGAAAGAAAAAATAAAATAATATGGACAAGAGAGAATAACGAAGAAATTATGAGAATTTACCAACAACTTGGAAATATGATAATAACATTTCGAAATGATAAACTAAGAATACAAGGACTTAAAAGAATAATTTTAACAAATAATATAACTGGATAAAATATAGATGGATAAAATGTCATTAGAAGAAATAAGTGAAAAACAAGATATGTATTATCAAATGGATGAATACGAAGGAGGAACATCACAAACTCTAAGTTTTAAACCAGATATATATAATCAAATTCAAAGTGAAACAGAAGAGTTAACAATAAAAAAGATATTCAAGACATCATATTTTGAAAGAAATAAGGAAGTTAGGTATATAGCCCAAAAACATGAGAATATAATAGATATAGATACAATAAATGGAAAAACAAGAATAAATTTAATAACGGATGGATTAATAAAAAGAGAATTATCCAAATTAAAACAAAAGGAAGCAAATAAACTAAAAAATATATATTTTGGAGCAATAGAATTTACAATAAAAGCATATTTTCAGAAAAATATCGATACCCCTATACAGATATATGTATTGGATGATAGAATAATAGGAAATATACAAGATTCATTAATAGCAGTAATAAAAGGAAACTTGATATATCAGAAATTAAAATTTATAATACAACCCGATTTCAGTATATCCCTAAGGGATGAAAATAAAGAAAGATCTTTAACATTATACTATAAGTTAGATGGAATAAAAATGCAAAAAGGAAGTAAAGTTATTAGTATAGAAACCAAAATGGTTTATGCTATGACTGGAAACCATCATGTGAAGAAACAAACGGAATTAGGAATAATAGTACCAAAGTTATATAATGATATATTAGAAAAAATTGAGCATAAAGAAGAATCTCAAATAACAATCCCAGAAGAAATTACAATAGATTTTAGTAATAGACAAATGATTCCAAGACAGAGAATTAAACCAATATTAGAAGGATCTAGATTAAGTTTTAGAAAAGAACAAAATCCTATAAGATTAATTAGATCAATGAGTATGACGAGTAGAAAGATAGATTTAATAAAAATAGATACTGATAGTTTGAAAATAAAAATAATAATATTTGACGAAACAATAACAAGAGACTGTATAGCAGAAATTAATACAGGAGCTACCAAAAGTTTTATTCATATAAGCAAGGTAAATGAAGAAAATTGTAAGTGGATAGAACCTCAGACTTACAGATATGCAGAAAATGATAGAGAAATATTTATTACTAAATGTACTAATTTAAAGTTTAAGATATTAGACTTGGAATATAATATAAATATAGGAGTAATAGAATATGATAGTTCGAGTGAATTATTATTAGGAAGCGACTTCTTAAAAATGATAAATTATAAAATTAATAATAATGGAATAAAAATAGTAGATCAAGGAAAAGAAAGATTTATAGAAAAACTATGAATATACAAGAAAAATTAAGGAATAAGAAAGAAAAGTTAAAGAAGATACAGAGTATGTTAGAAAGCGAAATAGATTCACAAATAAAATATTTAGAATATAAGGAAAGACAAACAAAGTTAGAAAATGATATTAAGAAATTAGTAGAACAGAGTAAAAATACTAGTAAATATTGGATAGATGTTGGAAATGGTTGGAAGAAGCGAATCAACAAATAATAAGATGTCAGACTCAGAATTTATAAAAAATTTATGGGAAGAAATAATAGTTAAGGAAAAACTAAATGCAATAATGAGATTGGTAGAAAAACAAGATAATCAAGAAAATTTGAGACAAATAATAAGAGAAGAGTTAACAAGCTTATGGAATAATTCTGAAATACCTACTTTAAAAATGATACTAGACAAGTTAATAAAATTAGAAGAAGGAAAACAAAAAATTATACCAGAAAAAGAAATTACAAATAAGCCAGAATTAAAAGCCATAAATGCATGGAGAAGAGTTAATGAGCCAATGATGATAGATATAAGTAAAATGAAACCTAATATATCTGAACCAATAGGAAAGGTATTAGACAATTTGGGACAACTTAGTAAAAAAGGAAAGTTCTAATGGAAACTAAAGAACAAAAAGAATATAACGTGATAACATTTTTAAAGAATCATGGAAAAGAAATTTTAGAAAGAGAAAAATATAAGTATGAACCATTAAAAAAGGAAACAAATTGTGAAAGCAAAACTGAGTTTAAGATTGATACAACTGTGATAGAATATTTAAAGTCAAAATTAGAACAACAAAAGGAAGAAGTAGAAGAAATAAGAACGGAGAATAAAAAATTACGATTAAATACTAATGAAGAATGGTTAGAAAATATAAAAAATATAAAAATAAATATAAAGAAACTAAAAAGGAACTAAAAGATGTAAAAAGAGATTTAAGACAAACGAAAAAGGAATTAAATGAAAAAACAGAAGAAAATAAAAAAGAAATAGAAATATTGAAAAAACAATTAAATAAGTTAAAAGGGAAAAAGAATACAAGTGAAGTTTCTAGTACTGTGTCTACAAATAATAAAACAAGTACTGGTGAATCGGAACAAGATAATTTAGGAAAAACAGTGAATATAATAGAAGAATATAACAGTAATTATGAAGAAAATTCTGAAATAGAAATAGAAAATAAAAATATAATAGAAGCTTTAGAAAGAATGAAAAATGTAAATGCAGTAATAAAACAAGAATCAAATAGTGACCAAGAAGATAAAGAAAATTATACTGATATAGAAACTGAAGAAATAAAAAATGAGGAGATGGATAACTACCCAGAAGAAGAAGTAACCGACCATAATATGGAAGTTATAACAAGATATAGGAACACGATACCAAAACACATACCAATAGGACAACATAATGAATTTAAAGAATTTATAGGATCAATGTCACAAGGCGTAAACTTAAATGGATACTTTTTAGACTTAGATAATGTATATGAAGAACAAGAAATTAGTAGGAGAATAACTGATTGGAATTTAGGAATGTATATAGCATTAATGAACTCCACTCATACAGATGAGTTAGAATATACTTATAACTTGATCTCAAAAACGTTAATTGGAAAGGTAGCATATTGGATAGAATCTATAGAATATCAGTTAAAACTGAAGTACTAAGGTATGCAACGGATTGGAAATCAATGTTACAAATATTTGATATGATATTAAAAAGAGAATTTTTAGGAGAACCTTGGATAGTAGCTAGAGACCAAGTTCTAATAGAAAGAAAAATAGAAATAATAATGAATCTAAATAATATGAAATGCTGTAAAATTAATAGGTTACCAGAATATACTATAAGTTTCACTAAATTCTTTTATGAAGCTAGATTCTTACCCGAAGAAGGACATATATACCAACAATTATATTATGATCATTTACCAGAACCTTATAATACTGAAATAACTAAGGAATATAATAAGTTAGAACCTCGTGAGAACACTCTCGGTGAAAGAATAAGAGTACTAAGAGGATATCTAATGAGAAAATGTGAAGAATATAGGGTACAACAGAAGGTTAAAAGGATAAAAAACTAGGATTAAGAGAAATATGTGGATTCACTGAAAGAAGATTAGTATTCGGATGTGAAGATAAAAAACCCTATAGGAACTATAAGAAGAGGTATAATAAGAAAAAATCATATGATAAGTACAGAAGCAAACAAAATAGAAATAATTATCCTTATAAATACAACAAATATAAGAGAAAAAGATTTAGGAAATTTAGAAATACACCAGAAAATAGGAGAAGATATAAAAATAAGAGAAAGTTTAGAAGAAAACCTTTTAAAAAGAAAGATATAAGTGAATGTAAATGTTGGAATTGTAATGAAAAAGGACATTATGCTAATAAATGTCCTAAACTGAAAGAAAAGAAAGTAAAATATATAAATACATCACAATTCATAATGGAAATAGAACAAATTAAAGAAGATGACAATAGATGGTATGAATATGAAGAGTTTTATATTAGTGAAACTGATAATGAAATAAACTTATAAATTATGAATCATCTAGTGAAAGCAATTGGGAGGAATGGTAGCAATATACATAGAAGCAGATGTAGAATATAAAAAATATAAATTCCTAAAACAAAAATATTTATAGACAGTGGAGCAGATCTATGTCTAGTAAAAAAAGAAGTTTTAGCTTCGTATAGATGGGAAAAATCTAATACACATAGAAACTAGGGTATCAGGATTTAATGAACAAAAGAAGGAATTAGATGTAATAGCAAAAAACATGAGAATAAAGCTAAATAAAACATTATTCAGTTTACCTATTGTATATCAGAATAAGATGAAGCAATCTATATTATTAGGAAATAACTTTTTAGATTATTTTAAAACACATATAGTAACTTCAAATTCCCTATCATTACAAACTCCGTGTAATAAGTGGATAGTATTAAAAAGAATTATGCCAATAAGTACTATAAATACTATAAACAATTTAAGAATAGAAAGAAATAATAATCTACAAGAATTAACCAAAAATATATAATTTATTAAAATCTAACTTCGGAGAAAATCCTATGAGTTTATGGGATAAGGAAAAAATATATGCTGAAATAAAATTATTAAACCCTAATGATATAATAAGATCTAAACCTATAAGGTATAGCCCTTCAGACCAAAAAGAATTTGATAATCAAATCAATGAATTATTAAAACTAAAATTAATACAAGAAAGTAAAAGTCCACATAGTAGCCCGGCTTTCCTTGTAAGAAAACATAATGAACAAAAAAGGGGAAAAGCCCGTATGGTAATAGACTATAGAGAATTAAATAAGACCTCCGACAAGAATAAATAGAGAAAGGAATAAAAGATATAAATCTAAAATAATAGCAACTCTATTAATTTTATTTATGGTAGAAAACAAAGCAACACAACAGATGTGTAAGAAAATTTTATACAGACAATTAATCTGACTTATGAAGACTTAAGGATACAATCAATTCAGTACTAGCTGATAAAAGAACCTACATATAACAGGCTAATAAATCAACATATTGAAAGTTGTAAGATAAGCATGCAAATAATAAATGAAAATTAGATATTATAGCTATGATACAAACAATGTTAGAAGAAAGAGATGAAAAAAATTAGGAGACTAGAGGAAGAAAAACTTTTACTAAAGCGAGAAAAATTTATTAAAGAAACTAATTTAGAAATCGAAATAAAAGACTTAAA
Organism: Apium graveolens; assembly: GCF_009905375.1. Classification (NCBI taxonomy): domain Eukaryota; kingdom Viridiplantae; phylum Streptophyta; class Magnoliopsida; order Apiales; family Apiaceae; genus Apium; species Apium graveolens. The sequence goes on from NW_027420505.1 coordinate 58,491, forward strand.
AGAAGTATTAACTGAACATATAAATTAATAGACGATTTAAGACAAAAAATTAAAAAATGAATTGGATAGATCCAAATGCAATAACTAGAAATAATAGAAAACTAAAGCAATTAATAAAAATCAGGAAAAATTAGAAAGAGATCTAGAAAAATTACTAGAAAGAAAAAATAAAATAATATGGACAAGAGAGAATAACGAAGAAATTATGAGAATTTACCAACAACTTGGAAATATGATAATAACATTTCGAAATGATAAACTAAGAATACAAGGACTTAAAAGAATAATTTTAACAAATAATATAACTGGATAAAATATAGATGGATTAAAATGTCATTAGAAGAAATAAGTGAAAAACAAGATATGTATTATCAAATGGATGAATACGAAGGAGGAACATCACAAACCTCTAAGTTTTAAAACAGATATATATAATCAAATTCAAAGTGAAACAGAAGAGTTAACAATAAAAAGATATTCAAGACATCATATTTTGAAAGAAATAAGGAAGTTAGGTATATAGCCCAAAAACATGAGAATATCATAGATATAGATACAATAAATGGAAAAACAAGAATAAATTTAATAACGGATGGATTAATAAAAAGAGAATTATCCAAATTAAAACAAAAGGAAGCAAATAAACTAAAAAAAAATATTTTGGAGCAAATAGAATTTACAATAAAAGCATATTTTCAGAAAAATATC